>NW_019385225.1:133012-142795 GCF_000671375.1 Centruroides sculpturatus
ACTAGCAGGTGGGCCCGGCGTTGCTCGGGCAAAAGTAACGATAACTAAGATAAAGATTATTACGTTACAGTCAACCTTACCCGTTTTCACAGAATGCAAGAATTGGGTCCTCTTAGAGAATTTTTAGATGGGTCTAAAAATATGTTTGATTTCCCGCAAAAACGAAAAAACTGCATCTGCGTATCGCATGTCGCTTTCTCTTAACAATTCCATTGTTACGTAAGATTTCCATTGTTGACACTTCCATTGTTACTTAAGACTTCCATTGTTACTTAGCACTTCCATTGTTACCTAACACTGCCATTGTTACTTAACACTTCCATTGTTGATGGAAGTGTTAAGCCTTGATCCTGTCTTTCTCCCCCCGGGAGGAATTTCGAAAAATCCCTTCTTAGTGTGCGTTTTTGTGACGTACCCTATCTGTGTACCAAATTTCAGCTTCCAACTCCTAACTGTTTGGGCTCTGCACTTATTATTATTATCATTATTATTATCAATCCGTCTCGATTATATTATAGATTATGTATGGAGCAGCTTTGCTGGATTCTTTATACTTCACCTATTAAAAGAATATAATATTGTACAAAATAAAATTTATATTAAATCAGGGTTTCCAAATTCTGGAAAGTCAGGGAAAGTAAGGAAAACTAAGCGTTTTCAAATAAAATAATATAATCACTTCTTATTTTTATTTATTGCTACATTTCATACTTAAATTTTGGTAAATCTTTGGATAAAATGTGTTACTGCATTTCTTTCTCACAGAGCTCTGTTCAACTTACCACAGAAGGCCTATTTCAAATTTACTACATTGGGCCTGTTTTCTTGACTCTTGAATTGCCTGTATGGCAACATGAACGTTTTGAGGATGTCACATGATAGGAATGTGTTTGTTGAATTGTCTCAATGAATCTGATTTGTAAAGGTAAAATGTCAGATTGTAAAGGTAAAATGATTACTTCATCTGTAAAATTGACGAATGAAATACAGCAGTATCTCAGTACTCGAATAATTCGGTATCCAAACACAAATTCTGGGGAAAAGTTGCTCGGTACTCAACTAAACAAATGCAACCCGTTAGAACACATTTTTGATTAATAACGTGTTTTTATTTCATTGTCCATAAAAATTGTTTATGATAAAAATAAAAAATATGAAAATTTTGCTGATACTTCTGATTGAGATTAACAAAAAAACTGAGATGATGACAATACTTTGTAAAAAGAAAAGGTTCTTGTTTAACTAAAATTAATATTAACACATAATACAATACTTTTAATTGTAATTGTTATTTATTGGATTAGAAATAAATTCTCAATTGCTTTAATAAACATATTTCTCTTAGTAACAAAAAAATAGTATACTTTTGCTAATTTCTGGAGCATAATCCTATGTTTTGCATTAGTCTTTTGTTTCATATAGCACAGATTTACATAACATGTCACTTTTTCAGAACGTAACTATCATGTTATACGAGGGATACCTGTATTTTAGAAGTTTCTATTTTCTATTGGTATCATATTGCATACTAGAAGATAGTGTAATGATATTCATATAAGAATGAGAGGAGGAGAAGGAAAATTGTTACATCAGGAGTTAAGTAAATATGCATCTTACTTGAACACCCTACCACCCACAAAAATAAATATTAAAAATATGCCTGTGACATGTATTGGAAAAATTGGAAAAAAAATGGGAAGAAAATTGGAAGTTGTATTAAATGTGCAAAAAGTTAAGGAAATAAGAAATTTAGGGTTTGAAAGTCAGGTAAATGGGATATGGTTTTAATTTGGGAATCATCTCTTAAGTATACAATCTTCAACTTTCATATTATGATAAAGAAAATGAATTTTTACTTAGATGAAAATCACATAAAGTAATCTGTTCAAATGTATAATAAAGATAAAAAGATCAGTGCATATATATTTCATTTGATTATAAATAATGTAATTATTTATTTAATTTGCATTTTAAATCAATAAGAGGCTACTATGGTGGATTTCCTTTGATTTTCCTGTAGTGGCAGCCAATCAGTTAGACCCCAATTCACCAAGACCAGAAGGAAATGTTATGACACCATTAGTTGGAGAGCAATTATTGGTAAGTTTGTATTTAATTACTTCAATCATTTTATAAAAATTTATTTAAGTATTTGTAATTTAATAAATTATTTTTTATATAAATTAATTATATGTTGAATTTGAAATTTAAATTTATGTATCATTATACATAGAACAATGGATATGTTCTTAAAAGTCAGACAAGTTAAATGAGTTAGTGATAAATTACTAGTTCAGCTTAATTCACATGCTCTATTCTGATGAAGTTTCAAATGAAACCCTAATGAAATTCAAAAGAATGGGTTCATTTACTTTGTGAAGAAAATGTTATCTGGTGATATTGATGTTTCTAAATTTACTTGAATATATTAATTGTGGATTAAAAGCTGAACGTCCACATAAAGCAATCCAAGAAAACTATTTATTTTAGATAAGACTGAACTAGTAACATTCATTACTTTGATTTTAGAAACAGCCATTTTGTTGTAAACATATCAGTTGAAATGTTCAGCAAAAATAAGAATAACAATGACATTACTCTTTTTTCACTCATTCAACTTCATATAAATATGGGATACATTTATAAAGCTAATTAGACTATTTGAAAAAAAACACATTTTACTATATACTAATGAATGAATAAATTTGTCTCTAACAATGGTAAAATTAACAACTTGAAGAAATGAAACAGTTAAAAAATAATACTGTTGCATTTAGCTGCTTAACTAGAGATTAGTTAAGCAGCTAAATGAGTAATAGATTTATTGTGGAATTTTGTGAAGTAGACAATATTAGATTAAGTTTACTAATAATTTTTTTAAAAAAATCTAGTAGAAGTTCTGTTTTCTACTTGAACCACATTCTCAGATATTTTTTAAAATGTTTTAAATTGTTACTGAAGATGAGTGCAAAATTATCCAAATTGTGAATAAATTCAAGCGTGAATTATATAATAATCAAATCATAGTGCCTGATTATTTATCAGGCAAAACTTGGTTAATTATATAGATATTACATAATATGGACTATAGGTAGGTGGTTAAGCCACCATCTTGTATTAAATTTAATAATTAGAAATAAATAAATTAAATTGTTTTAGAAGAAAAGATCAATTCAGAACAGGATCCTAAACAACNAGTTCATTATAGCAAGTTCATTAATTAACTTGTTTGTTTTTCATTGTTCTGCTTTTATTCATATTTTAATATAAAATGTACAATATTATTGCAACATTTTTTTTTTACTATCTACTGCATATTACATAAATTATATTTCTTATACAATTCATAATAAAGAGTACTATGCAAATTTATTCATTGCATTACTGCTTACAAACATACCTTTAAATAACCTTGTTAAATATTTTTTAATGAAATAACTGGAATTTGTAGTGTTTATTATCATGATAAAATCATGATTTGATAACTTATTGGAATTTTCAATATTTTAATTATATTCAAGAGTACATAAGATTTAGTTAATGGAATATGGCTGTATTTATAAATACATGTTTATGCATATGAAGTTGTAATGTTGATTTAAATTATAAACTATTTCAAAGCATTATTATTTTCTTTAATTTCTGAAGAATTTTGTTTTATAATAGAATTGATACTTGAAGTAAATATTTATTGAACTATTCTTATTTTAAATTTTACATCACAGTTAACATCGATATGGCAGTTAGCTGTAATAGTAGCTGTTTATTAAAGAAAACATGAATATATTTATTTGATTTTTGATATAAAATATGATTTATAATACCAATTTAATTTTCTGACAGATACTTCTTCAGATGAAGATAGTGTTCTAAATGAAGGAAGTACACCTGAACAAGAAAGATGTTTTCGACCTTTGCAACAGTATTCTTTAACTCCACAGTCAGACACTTCTAGTACTTCATCTGCACGTGAAACTCCTTCTCCACAACAAAGACATATGAGGTATAATGGAAGATCAGGAAGATTTGAAGATCAATTACCTGATTACAGAGATAATACAGATGTGGTTACTAATCTTGCTGATGTCATGCAAAATCTTACACCAAGTAATTTACCAAAATATTTATTTATTTTTTTATTTGTTTGAGTGCCTTTGTAATTTTATGTTTTATGGTATATAGTATATTAATTATATGCTATAAAAATTTATTGTTAAACAGCTGCATTTTTAATATATTATAAATATGTTTCGAAAAATTACTAACTATACCTTGTAATTGTATACAGTTTGTCTGCTTCACTTTTGCATCTCTCATAGATCATGATTTGAAGAGGTTTGACAGTCCAACTTCTTTGACACTCATGGTCTGGACATTGTAATAAAACTATAACACCAAATGATTAAACTATGGTCTAAAATTTAAATATATAAACAAAAATTATGAAGGAATATGAAATGTGATGAGAAAAATCAAATTATAACCATAGGCTGTAGGGAGTCAGAAGGTTAAATTAGATTGATCTTACTTCACCCTTGATGACTACACCTATTTTCCACTTTTTTTAACCTTTGTAGTTGCTCTGCTTTTAGGTGTTTAAATATATTTGACGTTCATCTTGCACTATTTTTAGTAATAACTATTTTCAAGTATTTACTTTCATGTCTCCAAATCATCTTATCATGTATATCTGGATAAGGAACTAAAAAATAAAACAACGAAAATTATTTATAAAGAAAATATGGACATTATTCAGCAAATGGAGAAAGGTGAAACTCAAACCAGTTAGTTGTGTTCTTCTGTTTTTAAGGCAGTAACTTTTCTGTTTTTTCTTAAACGTTAAATTTTCAATAAGAAAATTTCATAAAACATTTTTTAAATGTTTTGTGTCCATTATTGAAAATCTTGGAATGGAATCTGATATATTTACATATGTTTCCATTATATTTCTGCTTCATTTTACACTGAAAATCTTGCAAATTTTAGTATAAATTGAGTTATATCTGTATTTAATTTTTTTCTAATGATAAATAACATTTTTTAATTAAAAGTTTTTGAAATGAGCCATTATCATCATAACTTCCATCTTTCTTGTCATTGTCTCTGAATCTTCTATTTGTTTTCTGTTTCTGGTTATCTCTTAATTTTCATTTTTTTTTTTTTTTTTGTTATAATTTCTTCCAGTCATTTTTACTTTTCTTATTTTTTCAATAAAATAATAAATGTATTTTATGGTTAATTTATTAACTCATTAAAATAAGAAAACAAATGAGAGATAAAAATTAAATACACTAAAGTTTTAATGGTATTATAATATATATCTATAGGCATTTCAGTCTGATGTTTTTAATAATAAACCAAACAATCACCATATTGAATCAGGCTACTTTAACACTACTAAACACTGTCGTAGATTTGATTTAATGTTAACTATTTGTCTCCAGCTAACTTTGTGATTTAATGAATGACATCTATCTATAAGAAAATTTAATCTTTATTTATTGTCTTTTAATAAGCTTACAGATTAAAATTACAGAATAAAATTACAGATCTTAAATCAATCAAGAAAACACTACAATTTTCACTTAAAAATTTGTGCTATAAAAATACGTATGATTTATTAATGTAATGTATGTGTATATATCTAATTCTTTGTTATTTTCAGTATTTTTATAAGTATGAAATAGTAAAAAACTTGAGTATGAAATTATTTTTAAACTGTCAACATGCAGTATTAGAATCCATCGTTTATTGGGTTGTTTGGAAAGAAATTTCATTTTTTTTACCACCAGAGGAATTAGTCGTATTTTTACCCACCAACTTCATTTTAAACTGTATTGTCATTATATTTATTTTATTTTTTGTCCCATTAAATTTGGAAAATCAGAAGCAGAATTTTCAGCATATTTTGCTTTTTTATTACCAGAAAGATAAGAATGCTGTTCAAGCAAGAAAAAAATGTGTGTGATGTGTATGGAGATGTGTTGACAGAATGACAGTGCTAAAACTGGTTCACAAAATTTCTTTCTGGCAATTTCGATATTGAAGATGCACTATGTTTGGATGGCCAGTTGAAGCTGATGAAGACAAAATAAAGGTATTGATTGAAGCAAACCACCGAATAACAATACAAGAAATCACTGAGATTAAATTTGACTAATTGAATGTTTATGATCCCTTGAAACGACTTGATTTTGTTCCAAAGTTCGATATATCGATATGTGGGTTCCACATGTTCTTAAAGAAAAAGATTTGCTTTGTCTCATTGACATCTGTGATTTGCTTCTCAAATGTCAAGAAAATGATTCATTTTTGAAGTGAATCGTAACTGGTGACAAAACATGGATTGTTTATAACAATGTCGAACACAAGCGATCATGGAGTAGAAGAGATGACCCAGTTCAAAGCACTTCAAAAGCCAATATTCATAAAAAAAAAAGTGATGCTCTCTGTTTAGTGGGATTTTAAGGGAATTTTTTTTTCTTCGAGATTCTACCAGACAATTCCACAGTTGATTCAAATGTGTACTGCTATCAACTGGAAAAATTGAGTGATACTATCAAACAGTAAAGTCCAGGAGTAATCAACAGAAAAGATGTAGTGTTTCACCACGATAATGCCAGACCTGACAAGTTTGGTAACTTATCAGAATCTTATAGCTTGGATGGATGTGCTACCACACCCACCATATTTGCCATATCTGGTACCCTTGGATTATTACTTGTTCTGGTCTTTACAAAATTTTTTAAATGGTAAAACATTTACTTCAAATGAGGATGTCAAAATCACTTGGATCATTTTTTTGTAAGCAAAGATTAAAACTTTTATGAGCATGGAATCATGCTGCTACCAGAAATATGACAACAGGTATTGGACGAAAGTGGTCAATATATAATTCAATAAAATATTTATATATTATAAGAAAATTGTTTTTTTTTTCCACAAAAAAAAAATGAAATTACATTCCAAACAACCCAGTGAAATTTTTATGATATTAATGCATTTAAGAAATAAAACTCTAAATAATAAAATTTATATACATTAAACTGGAGTGTTAAAAATTGAAGTTTATTTCTTCAGTAATAATTTTACATTTAAATTTTTAGATCCCAGTCAACAACCAGATGTCACTAGCAATACAACTACATCGTCTAGAAGAAATGGCACTGATCATATCAATCGCTACAATCCAGCCCACATGTCATCTGTAAGAGTTACACAACATTCCTCAGCAGGATTAGAATATAACACAGGTAATCAGAAATAATAATTGAAAGAAGACACATTTTATGAGATTTTATTATGTTGTAATATTTTACTTTCAAATATTAAACTATGCCACAGCATTGTCTAGAAAACAAAAGAAAGTCTCTTATAAAAATTTTATTCGATCCTCATTAAGGAATCAAGTTTCATTAATATTATTTAGCTTTTAAAATATTTAAACACCATAGAAATATTAAATTCATAGTTTTGTTAAATTTACTGTATTTCAAGATTTTTATTCAATGACAGTATAATTAAAGACTAAAAGATAGCTAATATTGGTGCTTAGTATATAAAATACAACACTTCATTATAAACATTTGGAATATGTACTGTTTACATTATTTGTAAATATATATTTTAAAAAATGTCTTTTAGTGTCACTGGGTGATTTATAATAAGTAAATAAACTTTGAATACTTTTATTATATTCAAAGTGTTGTTGTTAAAATTATCAGAAAGATACAAATATAACTTCTGAAAAAAGAGAATATTTTTTAAACAAAAAGTTATGATATTGATAATTTACATCATATTATTTTGTTGAATAAAAATAGAAAAATGTTATTTTAAAATTTTTACAAAGAAATGTCACATTTGAATTGTTACATATTTTTTACAAAACACACAAAAATATTATCAGATTATTAAGAAAAATGTTTTTTTATTTTGAACTCAAATCTGTTGTTTGTTTGCTATTATATTATCATATGCAGAGATGCCTTTAGTTTTAAGATGAAAATAGAACTTTCAAGCTGAAATCTATTCTTGTAATATAAATAGTTTAACTACAGGATATGAGTTTGATTGGAATTATTTTAAAAAAATAAATACTGTATTTTCATTTAATTATGATTTATATGTAATTTAAAATGTTTTAATCTTTTTTTTTTTTTTCCTCCTCCATTAGAATCAATTTCTTTCTTAGTTTTAATAAAAATATAATAAATTTTATTGTTATTATGGTAGTGTTGATGGAGTGTATCTTACATGGCATTATATTGGTGTCTAACACTATGCTGGACTAGGGTCAAGGCATAACTGCAGAACATTATGATACTATTCTGTGACAAAGCATGAGAAATTCTCGGGAATATGGTATTCAATTAAGAAATAATGAATCTTCTGTTAATTTCAATTGTATATCTCACCATTTTTTACTTATTGCATAAACTTCAGAAATTTACTGATAAGTTTCAAAAAGGTTTTCATTTGGTGCATTCAAAACTGGCTGATGGCAGATGGTCAAGGCAATTAAGATGTCAGCTTTTTACTGTAGGAGACAAGGAATCGAATCTGGGCAAGCAATCCCATGTATTTTTTGGGATTCTGTCTTGGATATATCAGGCTTCAGGCTACCACCTGGCCACTTCATTGTATGTTTGACTAAACCATGTTGGGTATGATTAAAAAAGCTTCCCAGAAGGTGGAACAACCAACAATCAAAAGTGAAAAATAAAAAAAATAATGCACAAGATGATTTTTTATCATTTTATTCATTTTCTAACACTTATGAATGTCTGAGAAACATATAAATTGCAGATATATATCAGATGTTTCTTATTAGCTTTGTGAATAAAATAACATACTGAAAAATAACATACTGAAAAGCCAAATGATTGACAGATAAGATCAAACTATGTTGCTGCTACTATTAATAACTTTTCTTTGACAGTTAACTACTTTTCTTCCAGAACCTTCTAAATTAATAAATAAATATTAATTTAATTATAACTATTATATTTAATAAGAGATGGCATCTAATATCTACCTTTAGGTCAAATTACTTAGCGTTTAATTATTAATTATTAAAAGAAGCAGTAATATAGCCCAATCTAATGTGGCAATTGTTTGGCTTTGAAACTTTATACTTTTTCCCACTATTTCAAAGTTTTAAAATAATTTTTATATATTCTATTTTAAATTTTAAAATTGTAATATTGAAATTTTTTTTAGTTATAATCATTTCAAATAATTAATTTGACATAAGAATTATACAAATTATTACATTCTTAAAAATATTTTTGATATTCTAAATAATTATTAAAACAAATATTTTAATTAAATTAATTATTAATAATTTTAGGAACTGGGAAATGGAAGGTTTCAGCTAAAATTCAGCAGTTGCTCAATACCCTAAAGGTGCAGCTATTTAAGAAATTTTTGTATAAATAAATAAAATATTATAATTAACAAATTTTATATTCAAATCATAGAGACCAAAAAGACGTCCTCTTCCGGAATTCTATGTTGATGATGAAACAGATTTAGAAAGTGAGTAAAGGAAATGTATATTATTTATTTATATATATAAGTAAATTTAAAAGTATATTTATTTTCAATTTGAAAATCAATAATATACAGTCGACCCCCCCCATAAGATCATAGATACGTTCCATTCTTTAGGAATCCGATTTCTTACGAGTCCTTCCAATCACAGCCCGACACGTGTGAAGTTTACGGACTACGGCTGATTGAAAGGTTTTCTTCCATAAAATTAATCGATTCTAGACTAAT
>NW_019385225.1:148072-154201 GCF_000671375.1 Centruroides sculpturatus
TTGGGTCCCCTTAGAGAATTTTTAGATGGGTCTAAAAATATGTTCGATTTCCCGCAAAAACGAAAAAACTGCATCTGCGTATCGCACGTCGCTTTCTCTTAACAATTCCATTGTTACGTAAGATTTCCATTGTTGACACTTCCATTGTTACTTAAAACTTTTATTGTTACTTAAAACTTCCATTGTTACTTAACACTTCCATTGTTACTTAGCACTTCCATTGTTACCTAACACCGCCATTGTTACTTAACACTTCCATTGTTGATGGAAGTGTTAAGCCTTGATCCTGTCTTTCTCCCCCCCGGGAGGAATTTCGAAAAATCCCTTCTTAGTGTGCGTTTTTGTGATGTACCCTATCTGTGTACCAAATTTCAGCTTCCAACTCCTAACTGTTTGGGCTCTGCACTTATTATTATTATCATTATTATTATCAATCCGTCTCGATTATATTATAGATTATGTATGGAGCAGCTTTGCTGAATTCTTTATACTTCACCTATTAAAAGAATATAATATTGTACAAAATAAAATTTATATTAAATCAGGGTTTCCAAATTCTGGAAAGTCAGGGAAAGTAAGGAAAACTAAGCGTTTTCAAATAAAATAATATAATCACTTCTTATTTTTATTTATTGCTACATTTCATACTTAAATTTTGGTAAATCTTTGGATAAAATGTGTTACTGCATTTCTTTCTCACAGAGCTCTGTTCAACTTACCACAGAAGGCCTATTTCAAATTTACTACATTGGGCCTGTTTTCTTGACTCTTGAATTGCCTGTATGGCAACATGAACGTTTTGAGGATGTCACATGATAGGAATGTGTTTGTTGAATTGTCTCAATGAATCTGATTTGTAAAGGTAAAATGTCAGATTGTAAAGGTAAAATGATTACTTCATCTGTAAAATTGACAAATGAAATACAGCAGTATCTCAGTACTCGAATAATTCGGTATCCAAACACAAATTCTGGGGAAAAGTTGCTCGGTACTCAATTAAACAAATGCAACCCGTTAGAACACATTTTTGATTAATAACGTGTTTTTATTTCATTGTCCATAAAAATTGTTTATGATAAAAATAAAAAATATGAAAATTTTGCTGATACTTCTGATTGAGATTAACAAAAAAACTGAGATGATGACAATACTTTGTAAAAAGAAAAGGTTCTTGTTTAACTAAAATTAATATTAACACATAATACAATACTTTTAATTGTAATTGTTATTTATTGGATTAGAAATAAATTCTCAATTGCTTTAATAAACATATTTCTCTTAGTAACAAAAAAATAGTATACTTTTGCTAATTTCTGGAGCATAATCCTATGTTTTGCATTAGTCTTTTGTTTCATATAGCACAGATTTACATAACATGTCACTTTTTCAGAACGTAACTATCATGTTATACGAGGGATACCTGTATTTTAGAAGTTTCTATTTTCTATTGGTATCATATTGCATACTAGAAGATAGTGTAATGATATTCATATAAGAATGAGAGGAGGAGAAGGAAAATTGTTACATCAGGAGTTAAGTAAATATGCATCTTACTTGAACACCCTACCACCCACAAAAATAAATATTAAAAATATGCCTGTGACATGTATTGGAAAAATTGGAAAAAAAATGGGAAGAAAATTGGAAGTTGTATTAAATGTGCAAAAAGTTAAGGAAATAAGAAATTTAGGGTTTGAAAGTCAGGTAAATGGGATATGATTTTAATTTGGGAATCATCTCTTAAGTATACAATCTTCAACTTTCATATTATGATAAAGAAAATGAATTTTTACTTACATGAAAATCACATAAAATAATCTGTTCAAATGTATAATAAAGATAAAAAAAAATCAGTGCATATATTTCATTTGATTATAAATAATGTAATTATTTATTTAATTTGCATTTTAAATCAATAAGAGGCTACTATGGTGGATTTCCTTTGATTTTCCTGTAGTGGCAGCCAATCAGTTAGACCCCAATTCACCAAGACCAGAAGGAAATGTTATGACACCATTAGTTGGAGAGCAATTATTGGTAAGTTTGTATTTAATTACTTCAATCATTTTATAAAAATTTATTTAAGTATTTGTAATTTAATAAATTATTTTTTATATAAATTAATTATATGTTGAATTTGAAATTTAAATTTATGTATCATTATACATAGAACAATGGATATGTTCTTAAAAGTCAGACAAGTTAAATGAGTTAGTGATAAATTACTAGTTCAGCTTAATTCACATGCTCTATTCTGATGAAGTTTCAAATGAAACCCTAATGAAATTCAAAAGAATGGGTTCATTTACTTTGTGAAGAAAATGTTATCTGGTGATATTGATGTTTCTAAATTTACTTGAATATATTAATTGTGGATTAAAAGCTGAACGTCCACATAAAGCAATCCAAGAAAACTATTTATTTTAGATAAGACTGAACTAGTAACATTCATTACTTTGATTTTAGAAACAGCCATTTTGTTGTAAACATATCAGTTGAAATGTTCAGCAAAAATAAGAATAACAATGACATTACTCTTTTTTCACTCATTCAACTTCATATAAATATGGGATACATTTATAAAGCTAATTAGACTATTTGAAAAAAAACACATTTTACTATATACTAATGAATGAATAAATTTGTCTCTAACAATGGTAAAATTAACAACTTGAAGAAATGAAACAGTTAAAAAATAATACTGTTGCATTTAGCTGCTTAACTAGAGATTAGTTAAGCAGCTAAATGAGTAATAGATTTATTGTGGAATTTTGTGAAGTAGACAATATTAGATTAAGTTTACTAATAATTTTTTTAAAAAAATCTAGTAGAAGTTCTGTTTTCTACTTGAACCACATTCTCAGATATTTTTTAAAATGTTTTAAATTGTTACTGAAGATGAGTGCAAAATTATCCAAATTGTGAATAAATTCAAGCGTGAATTATATAATAATCAAATCATAGTGCCTGATTATTTATCAGGCAAAACTTGGTTAATTATATAGATATTACATAATATGGACTATAGGTAGGTGGTTAAGCCACCATCTTGTATTAAATTTAATAATTAGAAATAAATAAATTAAATTGTTTTTGAAGAAAAGATCAATTCAGAACAGGATCCTAAACAACTTGCATTACAAATGTATCTATCTGCACAGTAAGCAGAAGCTGCATGTTTGAGAATGATCTTTCTGATTAATTAGCAAAGTTTTAGCCAGATAATCTTGCTCTGTCATTTAATTCCTTTTTGTTTTTTTGTTAGTAAAAAATTTTAATATTTAATATATCTTTTTTAAATTTAAACATTCGTAAAAAATTTAATCTGAGATGTTTAAATTTAAGAGAGAGTTATTAAATTTTTAATCATTTTATTCATTTAAAATCTTGTTAGATATTTCTAGAATAATCAATCTTAAATTAAAAATATATAATTATGCTTACAAAAATTTTTCAAAATGTTTGTCTTGGGATAGTTTTCATATTTTGTTTTCTTCACACCAGTTATTGGTTCTGTGGGCGTTTATTAAAAATTTTTCAGTTTTTAAACATTAAAATTTTGAGTTTCACATTTTCTGCTTATAAAACAAAACTCTACATAGGAGTTGTTCATAATCTTTAAAAGTTCAACTTCGGTAACCTTCGTAAGTAATTTTTTAAATTTTGAAGGAAAAGTTGTTTCACCTGATCTTGGATAGAAACTGAAAAACAGTGAAAATAAGGAAATAGGGTAAAATCTGTGTAGTATTAGAATGTCATTAAATTATTTAATATCTCCATTGGTAAAATTTATATTAGATATTTCAATCTGGGAACTAAAAGTATAAATATCAGGAAAGTCATACTGTATATATGATGTCCATTCAAAAAAATAAATCATTGTGTTTAATTATTTCAGCATTGATACTTTTTTGGTGATGTTTTCTCTTGCTTTTTTCTTTGTTGCATTTGTTATTTAATGCTGTTTGTTTGTTTAGGAGAGTCTGATTAGACTGTCAACTGATAGCTTATTTTACAGATCTATGATTTCACAGTTTACATCCATACAATATACTTTTCTCCTTGTCAAAATAAACCCTCCTCTTGTCTGTCTGTCAAGTATTTGATTTGATTGTGTCAAGTCAGTTTGGGACTTTTTGACTTGAGCACATTTTTTTAAGTCACAACAGGATGATAGTTTGCATTTTTTCTTAGTTTAATCTTAAGCTATAAAATACACAAACAATGAAATTCAGAATTTATAAATTATATCAAAACTTTAGGCTGTTTAACAGATGAGTATATTTAAATTGCAGTTTTTTGTTTTTGTAGTTTTCAATATATGTTTTTGAACTGGTTTGAGTTATTGAAATATTTAATTTCTGATGTTCTAAATGTTAGTTAAATGTTTAAATCCATTATTTTACATAGAAAAAGATTTAAAAATACATGATTATATCTTACTTATCAAAACTTAAAATAACATAATTATTAAGTTATTTAATTTCTTAGTTTGTAATTTCATTATGTATTTTTATAAAAAATATATTTTGTAAAATGAATCAATACGTTTTATTTCTTAGGTTCCNGTAGTGTTGATGGAGTGTATCTTACATGGCATTATATTGGTGTCTAACACTATGCTGGACTAGGGTCAAGGCATAACTGCAGAACATTATGATACTATTCTGTGACAAAGCATGAGAAATTCTCGGGAATATGGTATTCAATTAAGAAATAATGAATCTTCTGTTAATTTCTATTGTATATCTCACCATTTTTTACTTATTGCATAAACTTCAGAAATTTACTGATAAGTTTCAAAAAGGTTTTCATTTGGTGCATTCAAAACTGGCTGATGGCAGATGGTCAAGGCAATTAAGATGTCAGCTTTTTACTGTAGGAGACAAGGAATCGAATCTGGGCAAGCAATCCCATGTATTTTTTGGGATTCTGTCTTGGATATATCAGGCTTCAGGCTACCACCTGGCCACTTCATTGTATGTTTGACTAAACCATGTTGGGTATGATTAAAAAAGCTTCCCAGAAGGTGGAACAACCAACAATCAAAAGTGAAAAATAAAAAAAATAATGCACAAGATGATTTTTTATCATTTTATTCATTTTCTAACACTTATGAATGTCTGAGAAACATATAAATTGCAGATATATATCAGATGTTTCTTATTAGCTTTGTGAATAAAATAACATACTGAAAAATAACATACTGAAAAGCCAAATGATTGACAGATAAGATCAAACTATGTTGCTGCTACTATTAATAACTTTTCTTTGACAGTTAACTACTTTTCTTCCAGAACCTTCTAAATTAATAAATAAATATTAATTTAATTATAACTATTATATTTAATAAGAGATGGCATCTAATATCTACCTTTAGGTCAAATTACTTAGCGTTTAATTATTAATTATTAAAAGAAGCAGTAATATAGCCCAATCTAATGTGGCAATTGTTTGGCTTTGAAACTTTATACTTTTTCCCACTATTTCAAAGTTTTAAAATAATTTTTATATATTCTATTTTAAATTTTAAAATTGTAATATTGAAATTTTTTTTAGTTATAATCATTTCAAATAATTAATTTGACATAAGAATTATACAAATTATTACATTCTTAAAAATATTTTTGATATTCTAAATAATTATTAAAACAAATATTTTAATTAAATTAATTATTAATAATTTTAGGAACTGGGAAATGGAAGGTTTCAGCTAAAATTCAGCAGTTGCTCAATACCCTAAAGGTGCAGCTATTTAAGAAATTTTTGTATAAATAAATAAAATATTATAATTAACAAATTTTATATTCAAATCATAGAGACCAAAAAGACGTCCTCTTCCGGAATTCTATGTTGATGATGAAACAGATTTAGAAAGTGAGTAAAGGAAATGTATATTATTTATTTATATATATAAGTAAATTTAAAAGTATATTTATTTTCAATTTGAAAATCAATAATATACAGTCGACCCCCCCCATAAGATCATAGATACGTTCCATTCTTTAGGAATCCGATTTCTTACGAGTCCTTCCAATCACAGCCCGACACGTGTGAAGTTTACGGACTACGGCTGATTGAAAGGTTTTCTTCCATAAAATTAATCGATTCTAGACTAATCCGACTCAA
>NW_019385225.1:160066-234778 GCF_000671375.1 Centruroides sculpturatus
GAAATATTCTTAGGAAAACTTTTCTATGAATCTCACACTTTGTGCCCTTACTGTACATTGTTCTCATCATCTGGAAACCATTAAACGCAATGTTTCCTCTTATCAGCCCCAATTTTGCCTTTGGTCACCGTTCAATACCCTGCCTCTATCATAGATCTATTCATCGCGCCAGAAGGGGGCGTTATTGCTTACTTTGAGAAACGCTGAGCTAAAATAAAAGTCAATGTGTTAGAAATATTCAAGTTGTGATCTAAAATAAAAAATATATAAAATGTCAACATTTTATATATATTCCGTCGAATTTTTATATATAGAATTTGTCTGCCGTCGCCCCTCTATATTTCCTTAACGCCCCCCAATTCTCTTTGAGCCTTCTACTGCCCCCTGAAAGCCTCCAGCGCCCACAAGGGGGCGTTATCGCCCACTTTGAGAAACACTGGATTAGACTGTCAACTGATAGCTTATTTTACAGATCTATGATTTCACAGTTTACATCCATACAATATACTTTTCTCCTTGTCAAAATAAACCATCCTCTTGTCTGTCTGTCAAGTATTTGATTTGATTGTGTCAAGTCAGTTTGGGACTTTTTGACTTGAGCACATTTTTTTAAGTCACAACAGGATGATAGTTTGCATTTTTTCTTAGTTTAATCTTAAGCTATAAAATACACAAACAATGAAATTCAGAATTTATAAATTATATCAAAACTTTAGGCTGTTTAACAGATGAGTATATTTAAATTGCATTTTTTTGTTTTTGTAGTTTTCAATATATGTTTTTGAACTGGTTTGAGTTATTGAAATATTTAATTTCTGATGTTCTAAATGTTAGTTAAATGTTTAAATCTATTATTTTACATAGAAAAAGATTTAAAAATACATGATTATATCTTACTTATCAAAACTTAAAATAACATAATTATTAAGTTATTTAATTTCTTAGTTTGTAATTTCATTATGTATTTTTATAAAAAATATATTTTGTAAAATGAATCAATACGTTTTATTTCTTAGGTTCCTTCTGGTCTCCCTCGGACTCTAGAAGCAGCTATTCAACGGTATGGTTCAGCAACATTTAAAGCACCAATTGCTACTGTATTAGATACAAATGGAAAGATTAGTAACCCTCTTACTTATGGTATGTACACAATTTTTAAGATATAATATATTGTGCTTTATTAATAAATATTAATATTAAACATTTAAATTTAAATTGTAAAATGACCAATAGTTCAATCAGTAAAAATAAAATTTGATTTTTACTGACTGAATTGTTTATTTTACGTGGAAAATTAGGAATATTTAAATTTGTAGAAGCACAACAAAGATGACGATAGACTATTAATGATTATGTATCATCATTGCTGCTAAGATTATCTATAAAATATGTATTTCAAAATTAAATTTTAAGTTTTAAAACATTTGTAGGTAGACTAAATTTTTAATGCTTTTATATATAGAAAAACTAAAATATCGTATTTCCCTGATTAAACCTCAGGAATCAAATAACTCCGGGGAATAAAGATGTTAAAAATAAACCCCAGTCTCAAATAAATTCCAGGTTGAAAAGCATGGGAAACAGGTTGAAGTACTGCAAAGTATAGGATAATGTAGTTTAGAGTGACAGGTAAGAAATTTAACTAAAATTCTACTTCTTCAAATTATCTAGTCAGACAGCACTTTCTATTCCAAGCTTCATGGGAACAATTTTGGAAATAAAATTTTAAATATTGTAGAATATTGAGTGTGAAAAGTGCAATCAAGTTCATAAATTGAGAGCTTATCAGCATAAGAGTAATTAGGAAAACTCAAATTTGAAACAGAGTTTGAACCAGAAGATGGTAGTAAAGAGCCCAGTTCTGATGATAACATCAAAACAAACAAATGACAGTATAACAACTGAATTGAAAGATGCTGAATTGGGTTAACTATGAAAATAGTAATTATTTCAAATGTTGTAGCTGTAACCCCTAAATACAGTTAGTAAATGGTGTTGATAGTTCTGAAAATATACAAATAGTTAAGGTATTTCTTTTAATTTTTACTCACTTGTGTCATGTGTCAAAGTAATAAATCATGGCTTCAAAAAACCCTAGGACTTCAAAAAAATCCTGGGGAGTATATACGCTTCAAAAATACACCCTCGGTGTTTAATTGAGGAAATATGGTTTGAATTTTAAGCAATTTTGCAAAATTTTATCTTAAAAATTATTTCTGTTTAGCAATATATTGTACAGTTATCCCTTACTTAATGCAGGATTTGATTAACCTGCAAAATTAATTACAGCAATCTCTCTATATATGCAGCAAAAGTTTTAATTAATGTGGCTTTACCAGCCATATTTACTTAACATAGTATTTGTATTTGATTTTTATATAAGCAGTATCATCAAGAGATTAATTAACTGCATTAATCAAAGGATACCTGTATTTTTATAAAATTCATTAATCCATTCTGAAAATTTTTTTAGAATTCAATAAATAAGTCTTTTTCTTATATTCTTCAATATAAGTAAAATCATATTATAAACTTTTAATGCAGTTTTGATGTCAGATGGGATGATTCTTTGACTTTTTATTAGAATTACATAATTATACTATACAAGTCATCATCTTTTACAATATTGTAATGTGTATGTTATATAGCATTTCTTTTTATCTATATTTTATAATTTATTTCATGATTGAACATTAAGATTCATTTCAATAAACTTTTTAAACATTTATGTATTATGTGTAATTTTATTACTGTTTTATATTTTCTTTTCACTTTTATTGTATCTTTAGTTTTAACATCATATTTATAAAATCTTTTCATATTTTTATAGTCTTTTTTTTGTTTTTTGATCATATTATTAAACTATTTTTTACTTAAGGTCATGTTGGTAGGGGGGAATGATTTCAAGCTGTTTGACATAGTGACATTACCTTTTAAATAATAATATAATGAACGAATAAAAGTTATTAAAAATAATTTTGTTTTAGAATAATAATAATAGTAAAAGTAATAAATCAGACTATTATTACATCTAATTTTCTATAAATACTCAATAACTGCATAACTGTCTGACTTGTTATGGTATTACAAAAAATCACTCTATATCACATTGCATCATACTCAAAAATAAAGAAGATAAATTATGAGATTGGACCCCACTTACTGGAAACAATACAAATGAATTTAGTCAAAGAACACTCATTAAAAACCTTATTTCAACATTATTTAAATTTATAGAAACTTAGAAGCTAAAAGTAAGATCCTTGTGCATCTATATACCTTTAT
The DNA here is from genome assembly GCF_000671375.1 of Centruroides sculpturatus. Classification (NCBI taxonomy): domain Eukaryota; kingdom Metazoa; phylum Arthropoda; class Arachnida; order Scorpiones; family Buthidae; genus Centruroides; species Centruroides sculpturatus. Next base: position 163,352 of record NW_019385225.1, read on the forward strand.
GTATGCATAACCTTGTTCAGACTGACTTTGCATAAAATACTGATGTCGAAACTTTCAATTTGTCTGAGAATGCTTTCCTTCAGTTTGCATATAGTTTTGGGATTGGTCTCATATATTTTCCCTTTTAAATATCGTCTCTAAAATTTACATCATTCATTACTGCTTTATTATCTCGGTAGGACTGATTTTTAAGTGACACCCCGTACATTGTGTGTATGTAAAACAAATAATTTTTAAAATTAATTTTCTATTTGCTTCAGAAATATTTTTATGAGAAGTATGGAACTTAAAATATATTAAAGGAATTTACATTTATGGAGACTTGATTTGAAACTATAGAAAAAATTTATATTAAATTTGTATTCGGTATTTCAGTGAAAGGACATCATTATTATTAATTTAATTGTGTCCCCGCGTGTGGATGCTAGATAAATGAATAATAATATAACGTTTCGGAAGACTTTTGTCTTTTTGAATTAAATAAATTTACATTTATGAAATTTTTTCTTTATATTAAAATTATGAGATGTATAACATTAAAATTTTAATACTGTACATCTCAAATTTAATTTTGATAATTTTCTGATTGATTCATACTTTATTTTATGACATTTGTTCTACTTTATGTTACAGTTCAGTAAGATTATTGCATTTTTAAAAATATTTTATAATGTATTTAAAAATGATAAATTTATGAAATATTTTAAGTTATTTTCTAACTTAGGAAAAGCTGTGTTTATACTTGTAAAAATGTTTAGATCTAAAATACATTTATTATACTTGTTTATTTTTTTTATCAATTGTTTTAATATAGTTAAAATACAGTGGTGTCTAGTATAACGTACTTAATCCGTTAAGTGAAAAGTCCGTTATACGAAATGTATTTTCCCATAGAAATACATGTTAAAACATATAATTTGTTCCACAGCATAAAATAACTGTACTGTACCATTAAAAAAAATGAAAATGGAGCAGTCACCAATTATGCCAGGTAGTCAGATGTTGTGAGGAGGAGATGGAGGAAAACTTTCTTCACACATTCATACAGATACAAACTTTTTACACATTGCAGCAGGTCTCTTTTTATTGTTTTTTAATCAAGAGTCAGAATCAGAAAAGGCTACCGGAGCTTGCAGGGTCGACTCCTCTTGTTCCATTTTTTGTTTTTTGGCAGCTGGCTTCTTGAAAAACACGTCCAAGGTGGTCTCTCTCTTCTTCAAGACCTGTCGGAAATGACAGGCAAGGGTGTCATTGTAGAGATCATTGGTCCTGTTGGCCTCAGCTCTGTTTGGATAATGAGTGTTGGTAAACTGTTGAACCTCTCTCCATTCGACAAGGAAGTTTTTGTCAACTTTCACTCCTTCTGATGATTTCTTGCTTTGTTTCAATTGAAATCACCTTTGTTTTTTTAGAAGGCATGATTTGCACAACACTTGAATAAATGTAAATACCCTGCACTGAGGTGATGTGCATAATAAACAAGGGAGCAAGCCGAATCCCAACAGGAGCTATGTACTTCAGATATACTAATAATATATTCTAATAATACTAATATATTATAAAAATAGCAGATTGTCATTGGCAACGGCAAAAGAGTGGAAAAATCATTCACACTTGTTCGCAGAAAGTTTGTTGTTCGCCTCACGTAACTGCTGAACGGAAAGTCTGTTGTTCGCAGCCAATCCATTGCTCAAGTCACGTAACGGCCAAATAGAAAGTGCATTGTTCGCAGCATCCATTATTCGAGGCATACGTTATATAAGGCACCACTGTATAAGAATATTTATTTGAATATACGTTTCAGCTTAAGTTTTAATCATTATGATATTTATTTTTTTTTTTACATTTATTGTAATTTATTTTTTAATCATATAAAGTACTACAAAACTGCTAGTCTTAGTTCTTCAGAATACAGTGGAATCTCGCTTAATGAGCATAATTTGTTCCAGAATCGTACTCATAATACGAAACACTCATTAAGTGAAACGATTTTTCCCATATAAATTAATGTAAAATACAATAATGCGTTCCATGGTAAAGAAAATTACATAATATACATTGTTAAGAAGCGTGAATCATCAACTTTTCTTCTAGCATGGAATAAACCAACCTGGAATGCAAATTCAATTGGCATGAAACAAAAAAATCAGATATGTCTGATGAAGATGCCAAACAATATACCAAATTCTTGGCCTATGTAAAGGCTATAATTAAATATTAGAAATTAATTAATTTGACTAGAGGTAGGCAGTTATGCTTCCATCTCATATTAAATTTAATAATTATAAATAAATAATTTTTAATTTAGACATTTCTAAAATTTAATTTGGAATTGGTCATTAAATTTATTACGAGATGGTGGCATAACTGCCTACCTCTAGTCAAATTAATTAAAATGTAATATTTAATTATAGCCTTTACATACCCCAAGAATTTGGCATATCATTTGACGTGTGGACTGTGGTTGTTGACATTTATATGTAATTTGTGTGAACACAAGTTTGGAAAAATATGTTATCACAAGCAACAGTAAGATGCTAGTGGAATGAGTGCTAAACACAGACTGATGGAGCAAGCGCACAATCTAGGACTTCCCCTCTCCTCGTCGCTCATTAAGCGAGGTTCCACTGTATAATGTTTTTGTGTGGTTATTTTCATTTTTGTATAATAATTTTATTTTTCTAAATAATGATTATTTTATTTTCTAATTAATATTTTCTGTATTTTTGTAGAGAATTTAATTATTTAATAATTATTATTTTTATTTACTTTCAATAACGATATAAATTATTCTAAGTAATAACTTCAAATAAAAGTTGTAAACAAACAAAATTATTAATAAGGATGTTCAAAAAGTTTAAGAAATCAAAAAATCAAAATGTGTTGGGATACAGAGAAATTTATTTGATATTTTTTAAAATAGTCATCTGAGCTTTAACGTATTTTTACCAGCAAGTTTCTTTGATTCATTTTGTAGGAGTTTATTGATTCAAACTACTTTTTTTTTCTTAAGTTGGAACTGCCGTTCTCTCGCAACCACCCTCTTCTCCCAGTCCAGCTTAGTCTAATTGCCTTTACCCAAAATTGAAAAAACTTTAAGGAATTCTATTGACTCATATTTCTAAAGATGAATCAGAAAATTTTGCAATCTGTGAAAAAAGCTGATTTTCTAAGCGCTCCCTTAATTTACAAAATTGCTGGTCAAAATGTTGAAGGTCGACACGAATGTTTCAAATAATATTAAACAAATTGCTTTACAACGTAACACATTTTGATTTTTTGATTCTGGAATTTTTTAAACACACCTTATAAATTTTAAAGTTTGTGCTCCTTTTTGGTCAAATTTCAGTTAGTAATAAAATTATTAAATATTTTTATGAAATTTTAATTTGTTTTTCAAAGCTAAAAATTCTAATACATAATTAAAAATTTTATAAATTTATTTGTGGAATTATAGGCAAGCTTTTAAATCGAACAATGAAGATTGCATACAATTTGCTCAATAAGATGGGACAAAAAGGGGAATGTGGTTTAAAATCTGGAGACAGAGTAAGTAAAATATTTAAATTATTTGGCTAAACTTTCAATATTGTTATGATATCATGGTTTTATTCTGCAGAATTGCTTACAGGTTTTTCTACAATAGAGAGACTTAAATAATTTACTATAATTTTATTAACAACAAATTTTTTCAATGAAAGTATTAAGGAATTCGACTTAAAATTCTTGAGTTTAAATTATAGTTTTTAAACAGCATAACAGTTGAAAACTTTATTTCTAAATTATTTTTTAAAGAATATATCATTATTATTATTTCCAATAATATATTATAAACTTTCAGTAAATTTTATCTTCAAAATTTCAGAAAAATTTTATGATTTTGAAGCTAGTTTGTGATTAATTTTTGATTTAAAACTATTAAAGATATTTTTCTAAGAATTTCAAAATATAGTATTTTATCTAAGTATATATACAAACAATTCACCATAAAACGAACACTGATAAAGCAAATTTTACCATAAGCTCTGACAAAACACCATTGTCACAATGTTGATTTTCATGTAATAAAGCAAACAAAAAATTTTTTCAAATTTTCTTAAATTGAACTGTAAATTATCTTTAAAATCCCACAAGAAGTAACTCTATTTTCAATAATGGTTGCTGTTTATATTTTTTGACATGAACAACAAAAAGTGATATTGTAATAAATGTTCCATTTTGATTAGATAGATTTTCTTCTTCTAGTAAGCAAAAATGGGTTCAATATCCCAATTGTAGGGTAATTGAAACATCTGGTTTCAGCAGACCATTCTGCTGTACTCAGAAAATACGGGTTAATATATCCCATGGTATTCTCAAAATATCTTGGGTTGAAACATTATGACCTTGACCAGTGAACCCGAGATATCTTGTTTCTGTGTTTTTGACACTAGATGTCACTAGTTGTCATAATTTTTATATTAAAACAAACTTCCAAAATATAATTTTTTTTGTTTTTACATTTTTTTAATGTGTGTATTTTCTTTATAAAAAAATAATTTTGGACAATACAATAGCCATGATTAATTTTTTCTAAAACGTAATTTTTGTTAGGCTTAACATTGACAAAAATTCAATGTGAAGTGACATGCATCAGAGAAAAATTTCAACATGGGATAAGTTAAAGTAGTGATTCCCAAACTTTTTCAAGCCACTGCCCCCTTGATTCCATAAAGTCATATCTAATGTTCCCTAACTCCATTTTCTTTTGTGTGAGAAAGGCCTGGAAATATTCTTAGGAAAACTTTTTACAAACCTCACACTTTGTGTCTTTACCATACATTGTTCTCAACATGCAATGTTTCTTCTTGCTCATTTTAATAGAGGAAAGGGAACGGTTGTCAGTGATCCCAACCTACATCTATGTCACTGTTCAGTACCCTGTCTCCAGCACCCTGCTGCTTCCTTTTTTTTTTTCATCTCCTAGATTTACTTACCACCCACTTTGTTAAACCACTGGGTTAAAGTTTAACAATGCTCACCCCCTTAAATGGATGTGATCTTATGCAAACACTTGCTAGTTTGCATATTGGGGAATATGTGCAGTGATGTCGGGTTTGGCTACTTTGTGCCAAATTTGGCTCCATTTTTATTCTTTTCATGCAAAAAACATTTTCTACTTTTTCAAACAATCGTCTACGAAAAAAATTACAGATTGCCTTTTAGCTTTTTGTTTAACCACTCTGATATATTTCACCACACTTAAACGTTGAATACTGTTTCGTCATTTTGTTTGATTTGAAAATCATTTAGAACATTAATTTGTTTTTGTAAATAAATTTTATTTTATACCACTTTATTTAGTAAATTAATTCAAAATATTATAATTTAGAGAAATTGATCAAACCAATTCCCTAAGTTATATAACATTNTATAAATTATTCTAAGTAATAACTTCAAATAAAAGTTGTAAACAAACAAAATTATTAATAAGGATGTTCAAAAAGTTTAAGAAATCAAAAAATCAAAATGTGTTGGGATACAGAGAAATTTATTTGATATTTTTTAAAATAGTCATCTGAGCTTTAACGTATTTTTACCAGCAAGTTTCTTTGATTCATTTTGTAGGAGTTTATTGATTCAAACTACTTTTTTTTTCTTAAGTTGGAACTGCCGTTCTCTCGCAACCACCCTCTTCTCCCAGTCCAGCTTAGTCTAATTGCCTTTACCCAAAATTGAAAAAACTTTAAGGAATTCTATTGACTCATATTTCTAAAGATGAATCAGAAAATTTTGCAATCTGTGAAAAAAGCTGATTTTCTAAGCGCTCCCTTAATTTACAAAATTGCTGGTCAAAATGTTGAAGGTCGACACGAATGTTTCAAATAATATTAAACAAATTGCTTTACAACGTAACACATTTTGATTTTTTGATTCTGGAATTTTTTAAACACACCTTATAAATTTTAAAGTTTGTGCTCCTTTTTGGTCAAATTTCAGTTAGTAATAAAATTATTAAATATTTTTATGAAATTTTAATTTGTTTTTCAAAGCTAAAAATTCTAATACATAATTAAAAATTTTATAAATTTATTTGTGGAATTATAGGCAAGCTTTTAAATCGAACAATGAAGATTGCATACAATTTGCTCAATAAGATGGGACAAAAAGGGGAATGTGGTTTAAAATCTGGAGACAGAGTAAGTAAAATATTTAAATTATTTGGCTAAACTTTCAATATTGTTATGATATCATGGTTTTATTCTGCAGAATTGCTTACAGGTTTTTCTACAATAGAGAGACTTAAATAATTTACTATAATTTTATTAACAACAAATTTTTTCAATGAAAGTATTAAGGAATTCGACTTAAAATTCTTGAGTTTAAATTATAGTTTTTAAACAGCATAACAGTTGAAAACTTTATTTCTAAATTATTTTTTAAAGAATATATCATTATTATTATTTCCAATAATATATTATAAACTTTCAGTAAATTTTATCTTCAAAATTTCAGAAAAATTTTATGATTTTGAAGCTAGTTTGTGATTAATTTTTGATTTAAAACTATTAAAGATATTTTTCTAAGAATTTCAAAATATAGTATTTTATCTAAGTATATATACAAACAATTCACCATAAAACGAACACTGATAAAGCAAATTTTACCATAAGCTCTGACAAAACACCATTGTCACAATGTTGATTTTCATGTAATAAAGCAAACAAAAAATTTTTTCAAATTTTCTTAAATTGAACTGTAAATTATCTTTAAAATCCCACAAGAAGTAACTCTATTTTCAATAATGGTTGCTGTTTATATTTTTTGACATGAACAACAAAAAGTGATATTGTAATAAATGTTCCATTTTGATTAGATAGATTTTCTTCTTCTAGTAAGCAAAAATGGGTTCAATATCCCAATTGTAGGGTAATTGAAACATCTGGTTTCAGCAGACCATTCTGCTGTACTCAGAAAATACGGGTTAATATATCCCATGGTATTCTCAAAATATCTTGGGTTGAAACATTATGACCTTGACCAGTGAACCCGAGATATCTTGTTTCTGTGTTTTTGACACTAGATGTCACTAGTTGTCATAATTTTTATATTAAAACAAACTTCCAAAATATAATTTTTTTTGTTTTTACATTTTTTTAATGTGTGTATTTTCTTTATAAAAAAATAATTTTGGACAATACAATAGCCATGATTAATTTTTTCTAAAACGTAATTTTTGTTAGGCTTAACATTGACAAAAATTCAATGTGAAGTGACATGCATCAGAGAAAAATTTCAACATGGGATAAGTTAAAGTAGTGATTCCCAAACTTTTTCAAGCCACTGCCCCCTTGATTCCATAAAGTCATATCTAATGTTCCCTAACTCCATTTTCTTTTGTGTGAGAAAGGCCTGGAAATATTCTTAGGAAAACTTTTTACAAACCTCATACTTTGTGTCTTTACCGTACATTGTTTTCAACATGCAATGTTTCTTGCTCATTATAACAGAGGAAAGAGAACAGTTGTCAGTGATCCCAACCTACATCTATGGTCACTGTTCAGTACCCTGTCTCCAGCACCCTGCTGCTTCCTTTTTTTTTCATCTCCTAGATTTACTTACCACCCACTTTGTTAAACCACTGGGTTAAAGTTTAACAATGCTCACCCCCTTAAATGGATGTGATCTTATGCAAACACTTGCTAGTTTGCATATTGGGGAATATGTGCAGTGATGTTGGGTTTGGCTACTTTGTGCCAAATTTGGCTCCATTTTTATTCTTTTCATGCAAAAAACATTTTCTACTTTTTCAAACAATCGTCAACGAAAAAAATTACAGATTGCCTTTTAGCTTTTTGTTTAACCACTCTGATATATTTCACCACACTTAAACGTTGAATACTGTTTCGTCATTTTGTTTGATTTGAAAATCATTTAGAACATTAATTTGTTTTTGTAAATAAATTTTATTTTATACCACTTTATTTAGTAAATTAATTCAAAATATTATAATTTAGAGAAATTGATCAAACCAATTCCCTAAGTTATATAACATTGACCTTGACCCTGAAAATCATTAATACAAATTTTTAATAAAGCAAACTACCTACTGTTCACCTAGCAATTCATATTAATGTGAGTTGATTGTATTAGATTTAAATATTATATTAACTTATATAATATAAAACAACTAAAAATTTTTTGTACCTATTTTAATTAATTAGTATGACTATAACTATAAATAATTTATGAAAATATTTATTTTTAAATAAAATAATAATTTTTCTTTACTTAGGTTGCAGTAGTATATCCTAATAATGATCCAGTTGCCTTTTTATGTACTTTTTATGGTTGCTTGACAGCTGGTATAGTGCCAGTGCCAATTGAAGTTCCATTAACAAGAAGAGTATGTCAATTTTAAAATTTGTATTATAAAATCAGATGAAATAAGTAGTTAAGTGTTTAATTATTAGATTATCAATGTAAATTATCTCACAGAATAGAGCTAAAACAGTATAAATAGTTAAACAAATGCTAAACAAAACATTATGCTTTTATTGTTTTATTATTCATTAAGCATAACATTTAATTTTACATCTATGTTAAGATAATTTGGAAATAATCAAAATAATCAGCATTAAAGTTATTAATTATATTTAACTAAAAATGTATACACTAATAAAATCTGTTTCTTTTTGGACATTTTTTTGTTTGTTTGATATTAATAAAGTCAAAAGATACATAGATAATAATGAAGAAACTTTGTACAATTAGAATAATTAAAATTTTAAAACCTGTGGAATAGCAAAAACATTGGAACACAAAGTAATGATAATTTGATTGATCATTATTACAGCATTTGTTCATAATTCATATTTTTTATAATGTGTATTTTTAATTAATGCTTATATTTAATAGGATTTTTATATTAAATCACAATAAAAAATTTTAGTATTTTTTTTTCTTAAATGCAAACAAACTTTTACTATGATCTTAAATTTATTTTGAAACAGCAAAACGGTTTAGGTTTTATGAAAGATTTTATATTTCAATATGTTTGAATGCTTCTAATATAGATGATCTTCAGTTATGTTGTAGTTATAATTTAAAAAAAGCATAAATTATGACAACAAATGTATATCAGACATTGATTTTCCATTGAACTAATATATATGGGAGATGTATTCTGAATCAACTAAAAAAAAATTTAAAATTATGGTTTCTTGAAAGTACATAAGAAGTTTAATTTTTAAGACTAAATTAAATGCTATATTTTATTTGTATCTTATTTTAAAGAATATTAGGAGTGATATTGCTGAGTTAAATAAGCTTTATTATAATTTAGTAAAGTTTTGTATAACTTTACATAAGTTGAATATTGTATTATAATGTTTGATAATCTGCTAATTTAGTTATAAAGTGTTGTATAGTATCATACTAGTGCCATGTTATCAGAATGATATATATAATATATTATTATGTATATCTGTAGAAAATAAGTCTTTCATTAAAAATATATAAAAATTAATAAGTATTTATTAATTTTAATTCAAAAATTTTTATAAATATTTAGGATGCTGGATCCCAACAAATTGGCTTTCTCTTAGGAAGTTGTGGTGTTTGTTATGCATTAACTTCAGAAGCTTGTTATAAAGGTTTACCAAAGACTGCTACAGGTGAAATTCATACATTTAAAGGTAATTTTAATACTGTTTATTTTGATAAATGTAATATTTTAAAACTTAAACTGAATACAGTAATTAATTATTTTATTAGGCTGGCCAAAACTAAATTGGTTTGTAACTGAGCATCTTAGTAAACCTCCCAAAGATTGGCAACCACCAGTTAGAATTAGTGAAGAAGCTGCAGCTTATATTGAAGTGAGTTTTTTTAAATCTAATATTGAACACTATTCTAAAACAATAATTATAATTTATTAGTGTGTGTCTATATTTTCTATTATATTATGCACAAAAGCAATACAACTTGAAAATTTTACAAATTAATAGAAAGAGTATTAAATTGGAAAGAATCCTAATTCTTGCTCAGAAACATTATAATTTGAATTTTTAATAAGTATAAAAACACTACCAAACATGATTTTTACCTTCAAAGAAATAAAGGTAATTCCTTATCAATTCCGATGTTTATATTTCAAAAATCGCCAAGAAAATGTCACATTACTTCATGGTTTTTCCTGTATGTCATGTTCTTTGCTAAAAGAAATGGTGCACTTCACGCCAAGATTTTTATTTAAAATAACAATAAAAATAACATACTCTGTCTTGCAGCATTAAAATCAACACTTTATTCACACTTTGCAAGTACCTTCAACAGTTTATGACTAGCCTCTTTAGGCTGATTTGTTTTATATTTAAATTGAACAAGATTTTTGGATTTTTGAATAAGTAAAAATGCCCAAAACGATTCAACAGAGAAAATGAAATTGTTCCTAAAAACAAAATTTCACAGGTGACAGAGGAGGATATATTAAATATATCATCAGATAAGGAAGTATGTGGATTGTCCTTCATGGCTGTTAATTCATGTACCAAAATCCCAAAAATATTGCTGAAAGAGAAGGAAGCTGTCAAAAGAAATAGTTCTGTTGAAACAATGGCAATTTCCACACCAGTGAAATACAAGAAAAGAAGAAGCAATACAGGAACTTTTAATTCATTAGTCAAAGCCGTGAAAGAACATAAATACATTGTGTTAAGAATTTTTTTGTTTTTTTGTTTTGTTTTACTATAGTGGAAGAAACAGATTTTCATAATTTGATATATTTTCAAAATGTTTGATTTTATAAGTGTAATAATGAAATTAAATTAAAGCACTGATTATACATTTTTGAAAAATCTATTTAACTTTATATAAATATAAAAGCCATCATCTCTGTGTGCACATATGTGTGTGAATTCCTTATAACTTCTGTAATTTTTGTCCAGTCTATATGAATTTTGGTTACATTCCTTTTATATTCTGAAAGAAAGTATAGGCTATTTATTCTGTGGAAATATTAGCTAAAGAATAAACATTTTATCAATTTCAGATTGGTGATCACACTTACATTGCTGTGGAATTAGGAACCATGTGACGTTCATGCTTGATGATGGAATTTTCCTTGAGTTGCATTTTTAAATATTTTGGCAAATGGTGTTTTTTAAACTTACTTCATGAAATCTAAATTTTAAAAAAATATATCTGATCGTAACATTTCTATAATACATTTAAAAAAAAAATCTTTCCATAGTGACCACATGGCATTCTATAATCCAATCAGAAGTAAAGATCTAATGTGCCTGTTATTTAGAAAGTGTTATTGTTAATCTAACTAATGTACATCTTTGTTTTATCAACATGGAATTAAAAAGACACACTATTTTGTCAAAAAAAAAAGATCTAAGGAGAAAACATAACAGTAAAATTGGTTAGGTAAATTCTAGATCTAAAAGAATAAGAATGACTGAGACCCCTGAAGGCCATGAAGTCCAACATTGAGTAAGAATAGCTTTGTGAAGGGCCTACAGAAACAGCATCACAATGTCAAGCTTGACTTTAAGTTCTTCTCAATTCTTCAACCTATATTTTCTCATAAAAAATATTCTTTCATGCTTGATGGGGGAATTTCTAGTAACTTTTTATGGTTGCTTGACAGCTGGTATAGTGCCAGTGCCAATTGAAGTTCCATTAACAAGAAGAGTATGTCAATTTTAAAATTTGTATTATAAAATCAGATGAAATAAGTAGTTAAGTGTTTAATTATTAGATTATCAATGTAAATTATCTCACAGAATAGAGCTAAAACAGTATAAATAGTTAAACAAATGCTAAACAAAACATTATGCTTTTATTGTTTTATTATTCATTAAGCATAACATTTAATTTTACATCTATGTTAAGATAATTTGGAAATAATCAAAATAATCAGCATTAAAGTTATTAATTATATTTAACTAAAAATGTATACACTAATAAAATCTGTTTCTTTTTGGACATTTTTTTGTTTGTTTGATATTAATAAAGTCAAAAGATACATAGATAATAATGAAGAAACTTTGTACAATTAGAATAATTAAAATTTTAAAACCTGTGGAATAGCAAAAACATTGGAACACAAAGTAATGATAATTTGATTGATCATTATTACAGCATTTGTTCATAATTCATATTTTTTATAATGTGTATTTTTAANCCCTATATCACCTTTTAATTTTTATTATTGTAATAGTATTTTACCATACTTTCCCTTTTATAATGAACAGTTTCATTATTATAACCACATGTAACTTCTACTATCCAGATTGATATAAAATAAAGAGAACCAATGAGGGATATATTGTCCGAAATATCCTCCAGAATTAATAAAACCTGCATATATCTCTTTGCTGTGTGTTCCTGTATGAGTCATTCTCTCAAGGAACCTTATGCTTACTCCTAACAGTATAATCAGCTTATTGAATCTACTTAATTACTGATATTATTAGAATTGGCATGCCTCAAAACATATAAATTAAAATGTACTAATAAAACTATTGTACTAAACTATTGTATTATTTTAATAAGAATTTTGGTTATATTTATCATTAACTTTGAGTAAATAGGCATTTTCAAGCTGTATTTTCATGCTATAAGCCTTACCATGTGACTGATAATGTGCACTCATTATAAATCTTTAGCCAGTGTTTTAAATTTTAAATGTAAATCATTTTGATGTAATTTGCTTGTAGTACATTGGTTTAAATTGCTTGTATTTCTTATTTAATTTACAGTCTAGTTATTGTTAACAAGCTTGGTCAAGCTGATCTGATGGTATGCTCCACAAAAGTGAATCAAATATTAATTTTGTTTAAAATAAATTCTTGGAATCAAGTAGTAGTTGTATGCGTGCATGCACATGTGCAATAAATGGATTGAACGAAACATAACATTTAGATAACAAAAGTGAAGTCATTGTGCACACACATGTGCGATAAATGGATTGAATGGAGCATGCATGTGCACGTCTGACAGATGGTCAAAAGTCTTAACATACGCACTTCACTACTATAGTGGACCATGCAAAAAACATCAGGCAGATAACCTTAGGTGAATTACTATTTATTAGTAACTAATATTATTTTTTTTTTTTTAAATTGTATAAATACAAAACGACATATTCACAAAGGTAAAACCTTGCTTCTGTCTATTTTTCCGCCGTTTCTACACCATCAGCAATCCTTAAAAACAATTCACAAGTTTCCGAGACGACCTTCCTTTTTAGGCTACTGTTTCGGCAAAAAATGTAAATATAGGTAAAGCGTCCTCTGGTGTTTATTAGCCATTTTTCACAATATCACATTTTAAGTAAAAATAGTAAAATAAACTATGGCCGGCGTAAATTACATTTTTAAAAAATTGTATAAATACAAAACGACATATTCACAAAGGTAAAAAACCTCGCTTCTGTCTATCTTTCCGCCGTTTCTACACCATCAGCAATCCTTAAAAACAATTCACAAGTTTCCGAGACGACCTTCCTTTTTAGGCTACTGTTTCGGCAAAAAATGTAAATATAGGTAAAGCGTCCTCTGGTGTTTATTAGCCATTTTTCACAATATCACATTTTAAGTAAAAATAGTAAAATAAACTATGGCCGGCGTAAATTACATTTTTAAAAAATTGTATAAATACAAAACGACATATTCACAAAGGTAAAAAACCTCGCTTCTGTCTATCTTTCCGCCGTTTCTACACCATCAGCAATCCTTAAAAACAATTCACAAGTTTCCGAGACGACCTTCCTTTTTAGGCTACTGTTTCGGCAAAAAATGTAAATATAGGTAAAGCGTCCTCTGGTGTTTATTAGCCATTTTTCACAATATCACATTTTAAGTAAAAATAGTAAAATAAACTATGGCCGGCGTAAATTACATTTTTAAAAAATTGTATAAATACAAAACGACATATTCACAAAGGTAAAAAACCTCGCTTCTGTCTATCTTTCCGCCGTTTCTACACCATCAGCAATCCTTAAAAACAATTCACAAGTTTCCGAGACGACCTTCCTTTTTAGGCTACTGTTTCGGCAAAAAATGTAAATATAGGTAAAGCGTCCTCTGGTGTTTATTAGCCATTTTTCACAATATCACATTTTAAGTAAAAATAGTAAAATAAACTATGGCCGGCGTAAATTACATTTTTAAAAAATTGTATAAATACAAAACGACATATTCACAAAGGNAAAAAAAAACAAATTTTATCATTATTTGAAGTCTAAGATCACTTAAAACAATTGATGATATTTATAATGTACAGAAATGTTAAATAATTCAATTTATAATTATTAAAATCAGATAGGTCACTATCTTCTATTATCTCTAGACCATATTTATTGGTTTAATCATTTTTATTACAGCCCAAAAATAACTCAGGTAATTAGACTTAATTGATTAATTAAGAAACTCAGGCTTTTGCATGAGTTATATGTTGCAATATAATTTATTTATTTAGTAAACTTATTGTGCTTTAGATACATTGAAGATAAATTATTTGTTTAATAATTTATTACTTTTTAGGAGAAGTAATGGTATGTGTTTTGGATTTTAAGAGAGAAGTTGGACTTTGGCATAGTATTCTAACTGTAAGTATTGACTACTTATAAATATTTTAGATTTATTTATATTAAAATTACAATAAATTTTATTATAATAAAATTACCATCTCATAATATTTTCAAGTTAAAGGCTATTCTTAACTAATTATGTTGATTTCCTACTATAATCTCCATTGCTACAAATGAACTTACTAAAAAAACTTAAAATTTTTTAGATGACTGCGTTAAATGTCAAAAAGTTTTATTCTCATTCTCAGTTCTACAATTGAATGTTAAGAAAAAACTCAAAAGTAGTGTAAATCTAAAGTATCAAAAAAAATATTTACAATATATTACTAATGCTTCCGACTCATGAGGAATTCTGGATGAATGTTATTCTTAAGATTATCCAAATTTTTTTTTGTTTACAAGCATCCTAATTTAACACTTCAAAGTTTAAAATAAATAAGATATATTCAAACACAAAGATATACCGTATTTACTCGGATATAGGACGAGGTGCGACTTTAAAGATCAAAATAAAGAAAATTAGATTTATTAATACAATTCTAATTTTATTTTGTTTAATCACAAATAAAATATGAAATGCACGTAAATGCACACATTGTCCCACAAAAGTTACTAGCATTTTAAACTTCAAGGAAAAATCTTGTAAAATCAACATAATTTGTTCATGTAAAGTTGAACAATCGGGAACCTTTTTTTTTTTTTTATTCTTAACAGTCGAATTCACTCTTCGTCGATTAAACTTATGAGTTTCTCCAAATTCTGATTTCCAAATGGGAAAGAATTAAAATTTATATCAGGCTCCCATGTAATTTTAGAATTCAATTCAAAAGTTTTGCTTTTCGTATTGCTACTCGCTTTTACTCCTGACAATACACAAGAACGATTTAAATGATCCAGATAAAATACTTTTGCTTTTAAACACCAGAAGATGAGAATCCGGTAAAAAATGCAAATACACAGTTCACAAAAATTATTGAAAAAATGCAAAGAATCTTTTGCTCACACACATATAGGATGATCTAAGTTTTTGAAGCAGTGAAAAATGAATAAAAACTCATCTTCGAGTAAATATGGTATAAATAGAAACAAACATAAATACAAATGAAAGAAATTTTAATAGATTTGCCTGTTTTGGGAGTATTACAGAAATTAGTTTTGGAATTTGTGAAGCATGAAATGAAATTTTTGAGAAGTATAATGAAAAATTCTACAAAAATTTAATTATGTATATGATCTTAAGGTGATTTAGAAGAGGGAAAAAAATCAGTATGAACACTTTGTAAGAGTCAACAACTCTAACAACAATAATAATATGAATTTGTTTACAAATAGACCAAATGGTTGACAAGGACGTTTATTTTCTAGTATTAAAATTTGATCAAAAAATAGAAAGTTTTCTACATCTGTAGAAAACCTGCAATAATCCCCAGTATAATGGCACTTTAATTAAATATTTTAAAAAGTAAAATAGCAACTTTTTAAAGTAATATGTAAGAGCATTATTATTTACAATAGACAGATGAGAGCAACAAGAGGGGTTGGATTTTATAAGATAATCTATTTGGCTAAAAACTGCCTTGATTATCTAAACAGTCTGATTTCTAAACTTAAGAGTCTAGATCAGTGTTTCCCAATGTGGGGCCCACACCTCACGGGGGCAATTCGAAAATGGACTCGTCCAGAGTTTAAGTTAACCGCATAGCTGCTGAATATGTTAGGGGGTCATAAGAATTTTAGAAAGGCTTAGGTAGGGCATATCACAAAAAAGGTTGGGAAACACTGGTCTAGATAGAGAGCAGTAGAAGATTGCAATATACAAGTATGAACAAAGAAGTACTAGGATTCAGACTTTATGTCACAAGACTAAATGCAAAAAAGCTGATAAAATAAAGTATCTTTTCAGCAAATTTGTGACTGCAGTAACTTGTCAGAAGTTCACATTATATATATTAATAAAAAAAATGAAAGAGATGATATGATACTCAGTCAATCAGGAGATACAGATCCTGTTTAGTCATCTGATTGGTAGAGATAGAAGTTTTATATTAGTAGCATGTGTAGGGGTCTGCATTAAAGATTACCAGGCATAAAAAGCATCAGCAGTAAGACTAGAATTTGCATGACATTAACAGAGACAATATTAAACAATGAAAATAAAATGAGATGAAATCTCCATAGTTGTATCAAAGTCTAAGAAAATATACTGTATGGTTACTAATGAAATGATAATTGTGTAAACTTAGAGCAAGTTTTAATTAACTTGCAATCACATATTGTAGCAGCAATTTTCCACACCTACTACGTTTTCACAAGCATTTTTCAACAAATTCACTTACTTAGCTCTTCTTCCATTATATTCTTATGCTATAAAAATGTTACCCATTTAAATATGTAAAAGTTTTGGTTAAAGAAAAATTTTTTTCTGCTTTATCACAGGCCTTCAAAACCACTGCAGAAAATTGCTGTCTTATGCATGCAATTGCATACAATTTTTCTTTATTGGAACATAGGGTTCCTATGCACCTGGAAAGTCAGGGATTTTCATTAGTATTCAGTAAAAGTCATGAAATGTCAGGGAATTTGCTTCCTTGGCTCCCCTGTTGATTTTTTGCTGACAATATGCTTGACTAAGTTCATCTTCAGGTAGCAAGAAGTAACGTGATGCAATACAACTTATGAAAAGGGATGCATAATATTTTCAGGACCCAAAATTTCTCCCAAACTTCCACAAAAATTTATAAAATATATAAAATGATAAATAATTTAAATGGTAATTATAATTTTTCATTTTAATAATTTTGATTGCATAACAAAACACTTTCTGATTTTTTTTCCAGTTTATTAATATTTTATAAAGTTCAGGAAATTTATTAAGAAATAAATTTAATAAATATATACTTTTGTACTTGGACTATATAGAATTTGTTAATGAATAATAAAAAATAATTGTTTTTTTTTTCTTTTCTTTTTCAAATCAATGTAGATTTATGGTTGTGGATTAATAACATAATAACAGAATTTTAATAAAACGTTTTATTTTTATTTTTAATAATTTGACAGTTATAAGAAAAATATTAATACTGTGTATTGGCATTATTATTTTTTACTTAAAATATTATTACAAGTACTTTCAACAAATTACAGATTGTCTTCTTCGGGCATAGAATAATGGAATTTTAATGTGACCTTACAATTTAAACGTATACGTTAATGTGTTCCAGATGGCAAATTAATGTATATTTTAAACACATTAACACATTAATATATATTTTAAATTGTAAGGTTCCATTAAGATTCCATTATTCTATGTGTGAAGAAGACAATCTGTAATTTGTCAAAAGTACTTGTAGTAATATTTCAAGTAAAAAATAACAACATTGATAGACAGTATTAATATTTTTCTTAAAGTTTTTGGCATTGGAAGAAGCAATTATAAAAAATATATAACTATTATTTAGAAAAAGTAACTAATTCAAATGCTGTTTTATTTTGTCAATGTGCCATACTGTAAGTGATGTGAGGGTCAGGGAATTTGTACAAAGTTAGTCATGGAAAGTCATTGAAATTAAAATAAAAATCTGAGTAGGAACTCTGAACACAATCACATACATAGGGTAGCAAATTTCTGCTTTGATGTCATTTTCAGTAATCTGACATTTTGGAGTCCTCTTACAATTGCTGCAATAAGTAAGCAAGACATCATGGATATTTATCAGCTGTGCGTGAAGTAACAGTATGGTGGTCTGCAAATTGCTACCTTGAAGGCTTGCCTCTGTAAGATAATATGACACTGTGACCTTCAACAATTTAAATGTTTTTACAGCTTTATTTTATGCCTGAAAAATATAGAAAAATAATTTTATGGTCTCTCTAAGAAACACTTGAACCCTCCCATTCTTTATTTCCAACTGAAATCATTTCACACTAGCATATGCTATAAGCTTTAAAGAGCTAGCTTCCTATAGCTTCCTACGGAAACTTGATCAAGGACATTATTCTGTAAACAAAACAGTATCTCATATTTTGTTGAAATTTGGCACATACAGAAAAGATTTTTCAGGGTTGTCTCATTCAAGGAACAGCAATTATGTGCAGCATAATTGTGTGAAAAAATAACTTGATGTGATTGTGGATTAATAAAAAAAATTAAATAAAGGCTTGGATCTAGATCCATAGATGTGACTCATATAGCAAGTTTGTAACAAATTATAAGATATCAGCATATAAAAATAACTTACAAGTTTATCTAAAGATTTCAACTATACATTGTTGTGTTAGTATAAATCTCAGGTTCTATTTGTGAGTTTTCAGGTTTAATTTGTTATGATGGTAGTGTAATACTTTTCCAAAAAAATGAAGAAACATAATTATATTACATTTCTTCCTTTATATTATTTTTTAAAGGTTTTTAAACTTAAGATACTAGATTTGATGTTTTTTCTTATATATTTTTACAGAAAATTCAAAAATATATAGTGACAAATGTAATTAGCATATATTAAAATAATGAATTGTTTCCATTACAGAGTGTTTTAAATGGAATGCATGTTATATTTATTCCATATTCTTTAATGAAAATCAATCCTGCATCTTGGATGCTTATGATAACCAAATTTAAAGGTAAGAATACTAGTTAAGAACATTATAATTGTAAAACTAATTATTTAGAGTTTGTTTACAGTCATGGTACTGTGACAGCTAAGTTCATGAGAGTTACATTACATTCATTATTATTCACTTTGTTAGAACGTTCAACTATAAATGTTTTTGATCAAACATGGTCAACTTGGCAATGGTTGAGTTTGGTGACAGATTTTAATTTTGCATTGTTTTATTTTTAATACATGAAGTTTAATTGGAAGAAATCGTGAATATAAAATAAAAAAATGTTATTAATTGTACTTTTTCTTTTTCAATATATTTATGAAGCTTACAATTTTGAGAAATCTAAAAATCTGTACATACTGGTAACTAAAACTCATCCTAGACTGCAATTTCTTACTAACTAAACACACTCAAGCAAACCTTTAAATATGCAGCCGTATTTATTAAATTCTAACGTTTTCGGTCATATTCAATGACCTTTCTCAAGAAAAAACAGAAAAAATCGAACTCCGAACTTGAATTAACGATACAAGCGTTTTGGAACGTTTTTTGAGGTCATTGAATATGACCGAAAACGTTAGAATTTAATAAATACGGCTGCATATTTAAAGGTTTGCTTGAGTGTGTTTAATACTGGTAACTTTTAAGTATTTTGAAGTAAATACAACTGTTCGGTTAACAAACGGTTTGGACTGCAAACAAATCAGACAATGAACACTTTTGCAAAAGATTTTTATGTTCGGACAATGATGTTATGTTCGGTTTGTCTCTTATTGTTGGGCTTGCATGGAGTTTTTTGATTTTCTTCCAGTGTCTAATGCCTAAGTAGGGACCAGTTTCTCAGGAAGTACACTTTCTTGTCAGATGACCCATTTGTTGCATTGCCTTAATCCATCACTCTAATCCAATCCTTATTCTAATCACACCTCTTCATCATTTCTACAATACAGGGTGTCCACCATGAACCTGACACATTTGTTTTGACTGCCATATTGAAATGCAAGGTAGTAATCAGATGTTGTGCATTCCATTAAGGTGGAGAAACTGTGGAAATTGTGTAGATAATTTTGAAAACCCACTAAAGTGACTGTAAGTGGCATGGCAGTAGTCAAATGCAAAATGGCTTCTCCACAACAGCGGGCACAAGTTGTGTGGTGGTATGCTGAAACAAATTCCATGATTCAAGTGCAACAGAACTTTCGTCTCATGTTTGGAAAGGTGCCACCCTCGAGGAACTCTCTCAAGTTACGGAAACAACACTTCTTGACGAAGGAAACCATGTTAAAATCACATGGCGGTGGCAATCCAGGCACAATTTCTCGATTGTTTGATTGGACTTAGACCTTTTCTTTTAGGGATTTGTCAAGGACAAGGTTTATACTGGTGTCAAAATTTGTGACCTTCAACATCTCCATGTGAGCATTCACAATGCTGTTGCTGCCGTCATGCCCAAGATGCTTGAAAGAACCTGGCAGGAAATGAAGTATAAACTTGATGTTCTACTTGCAACAAAAGGAAGCTCGTGTAGAGGTTCACTGATTTTTTAATAAAACTTTTTTGAGTTTTTCATCATAAAATGTGCATTACTTTACATCCTTCCTGAGCGGTAGATTTTTTACAACAGTTTCAAATGTATCAGGTTCATGGTGGACATCCTTTATATTAAAATAATAAAATAAACAGTTTTTTTTTTTTAGTCTGTAAAACTAAAACATTTAAATATAATAAATAAATGTGGTTAAATTACTACTTTAAAAATATTCCTTAGAATAAAATATGCAGAAACTATATTATGTTGAATAAATTGTAAAAAATAACAGAATAGAAAAATGTCTGGTGTATATTGCAATAAGTTTGTTTTATCAGAAAGGAATTACTTCTGGTAGACAAGTTAACACTACTAGAAATAATCAAAGTAAATACTATCAAATGAAAATTAGTTGATAATATCTTTGTTCTAATAAAATTCATCAAATGAAGTACATATTAGACATTTGTTATTGTTTTGAATTTAAATGACATTATTATTAATACATTTTTATTGTATGGATTATTTTAAGTGTTATGAAATTTCTTTCATAACAGTTTCTCAGTTTTAAAATATACAGTAGACTCCATTTATTGTAATCACAGATATTGTATTCAGTTGGTTAATGTTATCAGAAATTTACAAAATATACAAGATATAATTAATAAATCTTCAAGTTAAACAGGTTTTTGTTTTAATGTTTTTTTTTCCTTTAAATATAATCAGTGAAACCAAAATTTCCATTAATTGTAATCTTATTTATTTATTTTGCTTAATGTTATCGGTTGGTTATTCTTATCAATATAGGCAAATCCAAAAGCAGATTCTACTGTGTATATGTATATATATAAATGTATGTTTTTGCATAAAAGAAAAATAGAACTGTAAATAATTTTATAGTATATTTAGTTCACGTAAAATTAAATTATTTTTCTTCTTCTTTCAGCTAGTGTTGCAGTTTGTAAGTCTCGTGATTTGCATTGGGGTTTATTGGCAACTAAAGATCATAAAGATGTTAATTTGAGCTCTCTTCGTTTATTATTGGTGGCAGATGGATCAAATCCATGTAAGTTTAGTTTAAATTAAATATCGCACAAATTAATTTGTTTTATTTGAAATGAGCTGAATTATAAATATAATTATATAATAATATCGTTGTGCAGAATATATTTAAAGTTAATACTATATTTTAAAAAATTTGATAACTCTGGGATGATAAAACTGGCAAAAATGCATGGGCCTCAAGATAACTCAAGCAGTGCCAGATTTAATGTTACATAATGTGTACATGTTCAAATTAAATCATTATGGTTACTGAATAAAAGAATCCTCTTATTTAGTCACAGTTTGGGTTTATTTTTTATGTAGATTTTAATATATAGAAAGTTTTTCTAAAAGTTCTACTTTATCTTGTAATAGACAAAAATGTTTACTGCAGTTATAGAGAGAAAATGAAATCATTTGAAATTTTTATTTGATCAGCAAATCTTTTATAAATTTAAATTTTCTGTTTTTGTATTTAATTATTAAAACATTTTGGTGTATTTATTAATTGAGAAGACAGGAAAAGAAAGAATAAAACTGAATCTTCAAGACAAAAAAAAGGAAAAAGTATAAGTAATTATCCTTGATACATCAAAATGTATTAATAAATGAAAAAACAATAAATTTAAATTTTCATAAGATTTTTTAAATTTTAAATTTTTATAAGAATTTTATAAGATTATAAGGAAAAAAAACATCTTTTATCATATAAAGGATGTTTTTTTTATTTACTATTCTTATAATTACAGTAAAGCTTGTCTAAAATAGAACTGAATAAATTGGAAACCTGCCTAAATGGAAAAAATTCTTTGGAATAAAGCAGTTTTTCTGTTGAATCTTACTAAAAGCTGGAAATCTGTTCAATGTAGAAACAGAAGAGGCTTTTGGGTACAAAGAATGTAACATAACATGGATAAAGCAGAAAGTCAAAATTTCGCTGGTAGGCAAATAAGTAAACTGTCTCCAAGTATAGCCATTACTACAGAACATGATAAAATGTATTCTGAGAACAATATTGAATGTTAAAGAAATGAAGGGCACATGACGAGGATATACGGGCAAAACGTTTTTGTTAATATTAATCTTTGTTTTCCTATAAGACGTGGCCAGCATAGCCATACATACAAAGTCAGATGTGCTTTACATATATGGACTTGCTGGCCAAGTCTTACAGAAAAATAGTGGTGAAGCTGTGCAGGACATTGGAGAAATTGGACTTTCTCCTCCAATGTCAGTCTTAGTCTTTGTTGGAATTAACCAGGAGCAAAATCAAATATTTTTAAAAAATCAAGAATTTTCAAGAATTAAACAAGTTCTTGAGAACAAGAAATGAATATAATTTGTGAAAACAATGAGACTAGGATAACATGGTGCTACCTATTTCTCCTCTACAGAATAATTAATATAGCTAAATAGTACCAAATATTTGAAAACAAGTTGATTAACATGTTGATAATTACAGAGATTGGAGTATTAAAATTCTGGAGAAGTCAGATCACAGAACAACTTAGTCTCTGTGTTATTGTAATGTAATTAGAATTTTTGACAGCGAATCAAGACACTAGTTTTTGAAACTTGAATTGTCCTGTTTGTTATGGTATGACACATATTCAAGTATATAGCACAAGTTCTTAGGAACAATGAGAATTTTTTGCAATAGAATAGTTATCAATTCTTACATTTGTATACTCCATCTTTAGTTGGAATCACTTTGGATTCATTTGGATTAAGCCTAGTAATAAAATTTCTTTATACAGTACATTTAAAAGTGATTTTACTTGTACTATAAAAAATGAACATATCTGGTGTAGTTTAAAGATAAAAATGAAAAAGTAGTAAAAATGGAAACTTGCTAAAATGAATAAAATAATTTGGTACCATGCCATTCTAGTTTATTCAGGTTTTACTGTAATATAGTAGATGAATTAAAATTAAATAGAGCATTTTGTTCAATTTTTTATTATTTTAATTTTGATGTAATCACTGAACAGAATCAAATTTATTTAAAGTTAAGTTAAGATTTAAAAATTAAAGCTAAGAACAGTTATTATCTATTAGTTTTAAAGTATAATATGGAAACTTAACATCTCATACTGATAATTATAATTTTGAATGTACCTGGCATGTTATATACAGTTACAGGAAATTTATTATAAATTCAAATGTTATGTAATAGTTAAATTCTCATTTTATCATTAAATATATTAAACAAATAATAACAAATTCATTTCACTACAAATATAAAACAAAAGGGAACAAATTTCATGTAAACAGTTTGCCTTCGTTAAGAAAATTAATATATCCAAATGGTAATTACTAAATTATGAAGTAATTAAAATGAGAACAGATTAATTTTCAATTTTAAGCAGTTTGTTATTTTTATAACAAACTGCTTAAAATTCAAAACAATCAGAATGTGAAAATATTTATTAATTAGATTGCATTCAGATTGGATAAACAGATTTTATTGTATAAATAGCAGTTTTATTGTTTAGTATGTATTGTATGTCATTTTATGACTAGTGTTTGTAGTTTTGCATGTTACTTTCCTGACTGTTCTAGAATATAACATAGGGAAATTATGGAAATTAGTTAGTTTCTTGCATTTCATAACATATATTATTATTACATTATTATGTATGTACTGTACCTACCTACATACAAACATATCTATGAAAAAGTTTAGTACAGAATTACGTTTACAGAAAAGCTGTACTGGAAAGAGAAATATTAGATAATTTTCACTTTATCAAATACAATATTTGTATAGCTTATATACTTTTTTTTTTTTTTTTA
This sequence comes from Centruroides sculpturatus, assembly GCF_000671375.1. Lineage (NCBI taxonomy): Eukaryota > Metazoa > Arthropoda > Arachnida > Scorpiones > Buthidae > Centruroides > Centruroides sculpturatus. The sequence continues at coordinate 187,909 of NW_019385225.1, forward strand.
GTGTAAACTAAGTGAAGTTGATTAAACAAAAAACTTAAAAGTACTTTGAGGCCTGAAACATTAACATAAAAAACATCTTCCTGTGACACAAGATGTAAAAACAAATGCATGCGATAGCATTTTAGTTCATCAGGAAGTCATTAAAGTAGTCAGTATTTAGTAATATATTCTTTTCTTTTCATGGCATCAGCAATCATCCTGACAACTTTTGATTTCATTTTACAGGAAAAAAAAAAAACAAATGTTAAACAAAAATAACAAATTCAGTGAAATGTGTTAAGCTTTTTTTAGGGCAACAGGTACACATACACTTGTTGTCCAGTATGCATGAACTGTAGAATTTACATTTTTTTTAGGAATATTCTTAAATGTAATCATTACTCATTAAATTAATTAATCAATAATTGCTAATATTTTGTCTGTAGTAGCAAATCTAACTGATGATTACTTTTATTAACTGAGTGGTTAAAAATTACCATTACTAATTATATTTAATATAGTACGATTAGATAATTTTATTATTATTATTATTATATAGTATAAAATAAAATATTAGTTATTAATAATAATATATGTTATTGGAAAATTATTTGATATATAATTTAAAAAACTTTTTTAGGGTCATTATCTTCTTGTGATCAGTTTGTTAGTGTTTTTCATAGTCGTGGGCTTTCACCGGATGCTGTGTGTCCTTGTGCAAGTTCGTCTGAAGCTTTAACGGTTGCTATCAGAAGGTAATTGATGTTTTGGTTAAATTTCAGTTAGTAAGTTATACCAATATTTATATTTTTTAAATAGAATAAAAGTATATTCTATTATTATATTTTTCTTTTTCCTGCAAAATTTCTTTAGGCCTGGAAGAACAGGTACAGGTGCTAGTGGAAGAGGGGTTTTATCTATGTCAGCTCTTAGTTTTGGAGTTATACGTGTTGATCAAGAAAACAGTTTAACGTCTTTAACATTACAAGACTGTGGCCAAATTATGCCTGGAGGTAAACCATTATTAATAAACAAATCATAAGTCAAATATCTTCTCATATTTTGGGCCATTTCTAAAAGTTTTGAAAATTAATTATCGCTAATTTCAAACTGTAACTATATTTTAGCCATTAATGATTAGTTTTGAATATCTGGAAGAAAAGAATTATGATTTCATTTCAGCCATAGAGAATTCAAGGCAGTTAGTTACTTAGATGATATAACAACATATCTGCACATTATACCAATTGTTCAAATTACTCTTTGAATTATTTTCTTTTAGAGATTTTAAGTGAATTTAATCATTTCTAATTAAGTTGAAAATGAGATGACACCAATGGCTAATTTCTAGTTCCAAATTATAATGATTAACTTTTTAAATTATGGCATTATGACTTTAAAAAAATTAATGATATTTGGTTGTATTTAAATTATTATTGTTTATGAAATTTATTTATCATGTATTGATGAAAATAATTTTTTTTTATTAGCTGTGGTAGCAGTTGTAAAAATCAATGGCCTGCCATATCTATGCAAAACAGATGAGGTGGGTGAAATATGTGTTAGTAGCAATGCAACTGGTTCTTCTTATTGGGGATTACAGGGTCTCACAAACACAGTTTTTAAGGTAATGTTAAACATTTTATTAAAAACACCAAGATGTTATAATCTAATATTAACAATTAATAATTTATAAAAATTATTGTATAAATTCATAATGTTTTTTAATTATAATATAAAATAAAATATAATTAGTTTTGTTATTGTTTCATTTAATAATAATAATTTGTTATTTAAATAATTATAATTAATTATAGAAGCTGTTCTTATTCTTGCATGTTGTTTAATTCTGTTATCTGAAGATGATAAGTTTAACTTATTACAAATACTTGTAAATAAGTTCAACTTTTATATTGTGATAATAAAACAACAGTTATTTTATATATTTATCTTTCCATGGTATTTGTCACTTTTGTAATGTAATTTTATTTTATTACTGAATAAATTATAAATAATACAACAAAGTAAATAGATTTCAATAGTTTTTTTTTTTTAATTTGGCACAAATGTTTTTAATTTTATACATAGAACAGTTCAAAAGTCAGTTAACTGAAATATATATTTTTTTAAAGATTATTTTAAGTACAATTAAAATTGATAAGGAACAGTTGTGTGGTATTATTCATAGTTTAATCACTTCAATAAAATTGACTAAATTGCATTTAATAATTATTTCTAACTGGCTTTAATGATTTTTAAAATACATCTTGGTTAACTGAATTTTCAGTCCCTATATATTAGTTAATGTTACACAAGTCTCCAAAAGTTGGAATATAACAAATTAAAACTGCTTGCCATACACAGTCTTCCAGAAAATAATATGTATAGGAATCAAATAAAAACAGAACATTTTCAGTCTCAGGGCCTACATCAAGTGTTAATCATTACAGAGATTCTAAATTTAGAACTTTTTTACAAATATATTTTGTGGACGTCAAAAGAACATATTTGTAAAGAAATGTTCTAAATTTAGAATTTCTGCTAATGTTCTGTAACAATTGACACTTGATGCAGGCTCCTGAAAGAAGCCAAAAACATTCTGTTTTTTATTTGATTCTAATATATTTTGTTTGCTGGAAGACTCTGTGTATATTATGTCATTTTAATTTACTTAATGTTATAATAAATTCTTATTATTTACTATATATATATATATTTCAAGGTACTCATCATATTATATAACTGTCTTTCATGTGTTTCTGTAAATATCAGTTTTGTAATAAATATTAAAATTTTATTTGTTTTAGACACAGCCACTTTATCCAGACGGACATCCCTTCAGTGATCAAGTATTCATTCGTTCAGGATTATTAGGCTTTATGGGACCTGTAAGTTTATAAATTTTTATAATTTACTACTGATTTTCCTTTTTTTTTAATACAAAGTAAATAAATAAAAATAAAATGCTATAAATTTATTTTGAGTTATTCAGAATATATAAACAATTTATAATACCAATAGATTTTCATTATTTCTTACATGTTTCTTCAAATTTATTATTAATGAAAAAACAATTTACATAATCAATGTAACTTTTATGTAGTATATGCACTTATTTCAAATATTTTAATATTTGTATTTATTAGTTATTATTTATAACAGAAATGTTATCATAGTCTTTATATAAAAATAAATTGAGTAACTTTGTGGTTAAATAGCACATCCCATAAAACTATAAAAAATAAATTATTAGCAAGGTTGCGGTCAAAGTTTTCATCTCTAAAATGTGAACGTTGAGCGCTGCTATCTTGTAAGTGTCATTTGACATTCACATTTTAATTAACAAATTTGACGCTCACAATTAACAAATTTGGATTGGTATGTCATCAATCCATCTTCTAAGAAATTTTCACAGTTCAATTAATTAGTGCATGTCCCATAAGTTGTACACCAATATTAATAAAACATTGCATATTAAAGTGTTGGTGAATTGAACACAGTCCTTGGTTTTTTTTTTTTTTTTTTTTTTTTATTGGTTAAACATCATGTTTTTTGAACGTTCCACAGAAAATTGTTTCGATTCCATGGTTTCATACTTTGCTTCACTTGACTCGCTCACCTCATAGGCTTGGCTCACTTATTCTCAATAGAGATTAGTTTTTATAATGCCTTAAATTTTTTTATAATATTCTTTTTAGTTTATTTTATTCATACTTCCTGCTTCAATTTAGAAAAATTTTAGACCTATAAATTCTCACTGTTGTCTGTCTATCCATCTATCTGCCTTTCCTTAATCTTGAGAATGGAGTTAGCTAGATGAAAGACGAGACCAGATATGAAAACCTTAGGGGCAGGAGGCCCTGATTATTTAATTCTGTGATCTCAATATTGGAAAAACTTTATAGTAGTCTTTTTGAAATTTTTACAAATAGTTTGTTACATATAGAAAAACATCTTTTTATCAATTAAATTTACCTGTGAAATAGAAAAATAATTTAGTTTTATTTTATAAATTTTGTATTTATCTTAGAAATACTCATTTTTTTTTTTTGTGGAAAAATCTTCAATTAAATTTCTAGCAAAATTAAAAGTTTTATATAGTTTAATAATCTATGTAAATGAACTGTTTCATTTCAATTATAATTATTATATTAAGTATTATATCTAAATATATAAAATTACTTGTCCTGACTGACTGACTGATTTATCACTGCCCAGAGCAAACCGCTGAACCTAAAGTGGTGAAATTTGGTACACAGTTAGGGTACATCATGAAAATGCATGCTAAGAAGGGATTTTTCAAAATTCCCCTGCAGGGGAGAGGGAGAGCATTAATGCTTAACCTGAAGAATGGCTTTTAAAATTGATTTCCATACTTTCCCTTAAATTGATAACATTTCAGACATTGTTATAAATATTTTTATATATTTCGATTTTTTAACCAAATATTCGAACCATTTTAAATTTGAATTTGTTATTACATATTGGTTCGATTATAGAATGATTGTAAATGTTCCAGAAAATTGATCAAATTGAAAACATTTCCTTTGATTCTCAGCGGTAGGTGTTATATAACAATTACTATGGTTGTTGAAATATTGAATATAAATGGGGTTTGCTTGCAAAATCCGCACAGGCGAAGTCGTGGATAACAGCTAGTATTTTTATAAATTTAAAAAAAAAATTGTTTACCATTTATCATCGCTACCATTTATTTATTTATTTCACTTATTTTCTTGTATAAGATTTTTTTTTAAAAGTCAGCTTTTTACATTATAATTTCATATAATGTTTTTTAGTGTATTTTTATATTGAAATATATATTTTTTTACTTAAGTAGTTGCTTTTTAAATTGTTTTATGCAGTTATGCTTTGTAATATTACTTTTAAAATAATAATAACATTTGAAATTTTTATTTTAGGGACTATTTTTATCAGTTTGGAGAAATTAGGTCCATAACTATGTTGGCAAGACAACAATGTGCTTTTATACAGTTTACTACAAGAACTGCTGCTGAATTAGCTGCTGAAAAAGCATTTAATAAACTTATTTTATGTGGTAGGAGATTGACAATTAAATGGGGTAGGTCTCAAGCAAAATCTTCTGTACCCACTACTAAAGAAGGAGAAGGGAAGAAATTGGAACCAGTTCCAGGACTTCCAGGAGGTAATATTTTTTCTGAATTACAAATATCGAGAATTTGTGATAACATAATTCTGAATCTTAAATTGTTTTTCTCAGCTTTACCTCCACCACCTGATGAATTAACAAACAATTATTTCAATCTTGCACCAACTGCACAAAATTTACCACCGCCACCTATTCCGCATCCAGCAATGATGCCCCATCCTCCTCCAATGGGTAAGTTTTCAAGTTAAAATTTTAAGAGATTTAATATTTGATACATTACAAATTTTAAAAGTATGTATGTACACCATATTCATAAATATATTTGAATATCATATTGTTGCATGTCATGCAGCAAGACAAAAATGAAAAAATTTATTCTGATAACACAAACCATTGAAATTGTAAACTTTTTGTTCATTGCAACGTGTTATTGAGGCATCATGACAAATGCATTTATTTCATAAAATTGCCACAACATTTCAAGTTATAAATCTAGTAATTTATGTAGTTGACAATATATGATCACTAACCAAATTTTTGATGGTCTATGCATTACTTCTTTGATTACTTCATTTCTCATACAGAAAACATTCCTGTGTAAACATTCAGCAAAAGATTTTGATTCTTTCTATAAAGTTTCAAGCAATATTAATTTTTGAATTAAGATTAAATGCTTTTCAGTAACTGCATAAGTAGTTTGCATTAAAAAAATAAAATTAAAATATTCAGTTCTGACAAAACTGGTTGTTACATTTTAAAAGAAAACATTCTTTTGCATTTCTTTTCAATAAATAATTAAAAATTTGATAAATTTTTATTTTTTTATCAATATAGATGCTTTTATTACATTTTAACTACTTTTGATGATATAAATGATATATGAAGTGTTTATGCTTCAAAACTGAGACATGATGGTAAAATTCTTTGACAGCAAACCAAAGATAAACTTCTTGTATAAAAATATACTCCATCTACAAAATATCTAATTTTACTGTTGTGCTGCTGCAGCAGCAGCAGCAGCAGCGATACACAATGTTGCAAACCTGTTAAGCAAAAAAGAAATTAAAAAGTTTAGTAACAGTATAACAAGAATAATTTGAATTTGTTCATTTTTTTGCAACTATCTGTGTTCATTTCATCAATAAAAACCAATTCATGTAGATCTCTACTTCAACTGATTCTTATCGATCAGTTAGCAATGTACAGTAAATGGGTTTTAGACTTTCATTAAATTGCATTTATATTTAAGATATAATAATCAGAAGTGCTGCTAGCTGTTTGAACGCTCGTGTGCAATATCGATTATGCCGCCCTGTTTAACTACGACTACCTAAGATGAGCTTGCCAGAAAGGCTCTTTAGTGTTGTTTCATAAGGGTGTGAAAAAAGAAAAGAAATACTTTACAAAGAAAAACTATTTATTTTTATTACTAAATTATTTTTGTTTTCTTAGATGTAAAACCATATAAATATTTATCTACAGAAATTTAACTCTTCTTGCCTTTGTTTGTGAAATCTGCTATCAATTTTCTTGTATCCAAGCTGTCTAAGATTTCGTNAAGTTCTACTTTATCTTGTAATAGACAAAAATGTTTACTGCAGTTATAGAGAGAAAATGAAATCATTTGAAATTTTTATTTGATCAGCAAATCTTTTATAAATTTAAATTTTCTGTTTTTGTATTTAATTATTAAAACATTTTGGTGTATTTATTAATTGAGAAGACAGGAAAAGAAAGAATAAAACTGAATCTTCAAGACAAAAAAAAGGAAAAAGTATAAGTAATTATCCTTGATACATCAAAATGTATTAATAAATGAAAAAACAATAAATTTAAATTTTCATAAGATTTTTTAAATTTTAAATTTTTATAAGAATTTTATAAGATTATAAGGAAAAAAAACATCTTTTATCATATAAAGGATGTTTTTTTTATTTACTATTCTTATAATTACAGTAAAGCTTGTCTAAAATAGAACTGAATAAATTGGAAACCTGCCTAAATGGAAAAAATTCTTTGGAATAAAGCAGTTTTTCTGTTGAATCTTACTAAAAGCTGGAAATCTGTTCAATGTAGAAACAGAAGAGGCTTTTGGGTACAAAGAATGTAACATAACATGGATAAAGCAGAAAGTCAAAATTTCGCTGGTAGGCAAATAAGTAAACTGTCTCCAAGTATAGCCATTACTACAGAACATGATAAAATGTATTCTGAGAACAATATTGAATGTTAAAGAAATGAAGGGCACATGACGAGGATATACGGGCAAAACGTTTTTGTTAATATTAATCTTTGTTTTCCTATAAGACGTGGCCAGCATAGCCATACATACAAAGTCAGATGTGCTTTACATATATGGACTTGCGGGCCAAGTCTTACAGAAAAATAGTGGTGAAGCTGTGCAGGACATTGGAGAAATTGGACTTTCTCCTCCAATGTCAGTCTTAGTCTTTGTTGGAATTAACCAGGAGCAAAATCAAATATTTTTAAAAAATCAAGAATTTTCAAGAATTAAACAAGTTCTTGAGAACAAGAAATGAATATAATTTGTGAAAACACTGAGACTAGGATAACATGGTGTTACCTATTTCTCCTGTACAGAATAGTTAATATAGCTAAATAGTACCAAATATTTGAAAACAAGTTGATAAACATGTTGATAATTACAGAGATTGGAGTATTAAAATTCTGGAGAAGTCAGATCACAGAACAACTTAGTCTCTGTGTTATTGTAATGTAATTAGAATTTTTGACAGCGAATCAAGACACTAGTTTTTGAAACTTGAATTGTCCTGTTTGTTATGGTATGACACATATTCAAGTATATAGCACAAGTTCTTAGGAACAATGAGAATTTTTTGCAATAGAATAGTTATCAATTCTTACATTTGTATACTCCATCTTTAGTTGGAATCACTTTGGATTCATTTGGATTAAGCCTAGTAATAAAATTTCTTTATACAGTACATTTAAAAGTGATTTTACTTGTACTATAAAAAATGAACATATCTGGTGTAGTTTAAAGATAAAAATGAAAAAGTAGTAAAAATGGAAACTTGCTAAAATGAATAAAATAATTTGGTACCATGCCATTCTAGTTTATTCAGGTTTTACTGTAATATAGTAGATGAATTAAAATTAAATAGAGCATTTTGTTCAATTTTTTATTATTTTAATTTTGATGTAATCACTGAACAGAATCAAATTTATTTAAAGTTAAGTTAAGATTTAAAAATTAAAGCTAAGAACAGTTATTATCTATTAGTTTTAAAGTATAATATGGAAACTTAACATCTCATACTGATAATTATAATTTTGAATGTACCTGGCATGTTATATACAGTTACAGGAAATTTATTATAAATTCAAATGTTATGTAATAGTTAAATTCTCATTTTATCATTAAATATATTAAACAAATAATAACAAATTCATTTCACTACAAATATAAAACAAAAGGGAACAAATTTCATGTAAACAGTTTGCCTTCGTTAAGAAAATTAATATATCCAAATGGTAATTACTAAATTATGAAGTAATTAAAATGAGAACAGATTAATTTTCAATTTTAAGCAGTTTGTTATTTTTATAACAAACTGCTTAAAATTCAAAACAATCAGAATGTGAAAATATTTATTAATTAGATTGCATTCAGATTGGATAAACAGATTTTATTGTATAAATAGCAGTTTTATTGTTTAGTATGTATTGTATGTCATTTTATGACTAGTGTTTGTAGTTTTGCATGTTACTTTCCTGACTGTTCTAGAATATAACATAGGGAAATTATGGAAATTAGTTAGTTTCTTGCATTTCATAACATATATTATTATTACATTATTATGTATGTACTGTACCTACCTACATACAAACATATCTATGAAAAAGTTTAGTACAGAATTACGTTTACAGAAAAGCTGTACTGGAAAGAGAAATATTAGATAATTTTCACTTTATCAAATACAATATTTGTATAGCTTATATACTTTTTTTTTTTTTTTTAGTGTAAACTAAGTGAAGTGGATTAAACAAAAAACTTAAAAGTACTTTGAGGCCTGAAACATTAACATAAAAAACATCTTCCTGTGACACAAGATGTAAAAACAAATGCATGCGATAGCATTTTAGTTCATCAGGAAGTCATTAAAGTAGTCAGTATTTAGTAATATATTCTTTTCTTTTCATGGCATCAGCAATCATCCTGACAACTTTTGATTTCATTTTACAGGAAAAAAAAAAAACAAATGTTAAACAAAAATAACAAATTCAGTGAAATGTGTTAAGCTTTTTTTAGGGCAACAGGTACACATACACTTGTTGTCCAGTATGCATGAACTGTAGAATTTACATTTTTTTTAGGAATATTCTTAAATGTAATCATTACTCATTAAATTAATTAATCAATAATTGCTAATATTTTGTCTGTAGTAGCAAATCTAACTGATGATTACTTTTATTAACTGAGTGGTTAAAAATTACCATTACTAATTATATTTAATATAGTACGATTAGATAATTTTATTATTATTATATAGTATAAAATAAAATATTAGTTATTAATAATAATATATGTTATTGGAAAATTATTTGATATATAATTTAAAAAACTTTTTTAGGGTCATTATCTTCTTGTGATCAGTTTGTTAGTGTTTTTCATAGTCGTGGGCTTTCACCGGATGCTGTGTGTCCTTGTGCAAGTTCGTCTGAAGCTTTAACGGTTGCTATCAGAAGGTAATTGATGTTTTGGTTAAATTTCAGTTAGTAAGTTATACCAATATTTATATTTTTTAAATAGAATAAAAGTATATTCTATTATTATATTTTTCTTTTTCCTGCAAAATTTCTTTAGGCCTGGAAGAACAGGTACAGGTGCTAGTGGAAGAGGGGTTTTATCTATGTCAGCTCTTAGTTTTGGAGTTATACGTGTTGATCAAGAAAACAGTTTAACGTCTTTAACATTACAAGACTGTGGCCAAATTATGCCTGGAGGTAAACCATTATTAATAAACAAATCATAAGTCAAATATCTTCTCATATTTTGGGCCATTTCTAAAAGTTTTGAAAATTAATTATCGCTAATTTCAAACTGTAACTATATTTTAGCCATTAATGATTAGTTTTGAATATCTGGAAGAAAAGAATTATGATTTCATTTCAGCCATAGAGAATTCAAGGCAGTTAGTTACTTAGATGATATAACAACATATCTGCACATTATACCAATTGTTCAAATTACTCTTTGAATTATTTTCTTTTAGAGATTTTAAGTGAATTTAATCATTTCTAATTAAGTTGAAAATGAGATGACACCAATGGCTAATTTCTAGTTCCAAATTATAATGATTAACTTTTTAAATTATGGCATTATGACTTTAAAAAAATTAATGATATTTGGTTGTATTTAAATTATTATTGTTTATGAAATTTATTTATCATGTATTGATGAAAATAATTTTTTTTTATTAGCTGTGGTAGCAGTTGTAAAAATCAATGGCCTGCCATATCTATGCAAAACAGATGAGGTGGGTGAAATATGTGTTAGTAGCAATGCAACTGGTTCTTCTTATTGGGGATTACAGGGTCTCACAAACACAGTTTTTAAGGTAATGTTAAACATTTTATTAAAAACACCAAGATGTTATAATCTAATATTAACAATTAATAATTTATAAAAATTATTGTATAAATTCATAATGTTTTTTAATTATAATATAAAATAAAATATAATTAGTTTTGTTATTGTTTCATTTAATAATAATAATTTGTTATTTAAATAATTATAATTAATTATAGAAGCTGTTCTTATTCTTGCATGTTGTTTAATTCTGTTATCTGAAGATGATAAGTTTAACTTATTACAAATACTTGTAAATAAGTTCAACTTTTATATTGTGATAATAAAACAACAGTTATTTTATATATTTATCTTTCCATGGTATTTGTCACTTTTGTAATGTAATTTTATTTTATTACTGAATAAATTATAAATAATACAACAAAGTAAATAGATTTCAATAGTTTTTTTTTTTTAATTTGGCACAAATGTTTTTAATTTTATACATAGAACAGTTCAAAAGTCAGTTAACTGAAATATATATTTTTTTAAAGATTATTTTAAGTACAATTAAAATTGATAACGAACAGTTGTGTGGTATTATTCATAGTTTAATCACTTCAATAAAATTGACTAAATTGCATTTAATAATTATTTCTAACTGGTTTTAATGATTTTTAAAATACATCTTGGTTAACTGAATTTTCAGTCCCTATATATTAGTTAATGTTACACAAGTCTCCAAAAGTTGGAATATAACAAATTAAAACTGCTTGCCATACACAGTCTTCCAGAAAATAATATGTATAGGAATCAAATAAAAACAGAACATTTTCAGTCTCAGGGCCTACATCAAGTGTTAATCATTACAGAGATTCTAAATTTAGAACTTTTTTACAAATATATTTTGTGGACGTCAAAAGAACATATTTGTAAAGAAATGTTCTAAATTTAGAATTTCTGCTAATGTTCTGTAACAATTGACACTTGATGCAGGCTCCTGAAAGAAGCCAAAAACATTCTGTTTTTTATTTGATTCTAATATATTTTGTTTGCTGGAAGACTCTGTGTATATTATGTCATTTTAATTTACTTAATGTTATAATAAATTCTTATTATTTACTATATATATATATATTTCAAGGTACTCATCATATTATATAACTGTCTTTCATGTGTTTCTGTAAATATCAGTTTTGTAATAAATATTAAAATTTTATTTGTTTTAGACACAGCCACTTTATCCAGACGGACATCCCTTCAGTGATCAAGTATTCATTCGTTCAGGATTATTAGGCTTTATGGGACCTGTAAGTTTATAAATTTTTATAATTTACTACTGATTTTCCTTTTTTTTTAATACAAAGTAAATAAATAAAAATAAAATGCTATAAATTTATTTTGAGTTATTCAGAATATATAAACAATTTATAATACCAATAGATTTTCATTATTTCTTACATGTTTCTTCAAATTTATTATTAATGAAAAAACAATTTACATAATCAATGTAACTTTTATGTAGTATATGCACTTATTTCAAATATTTTAATATTTGTATTTATTAGTTATTATTTATAACAGAAATGTTATCATAGTCTTTATATAAAAATAAATTGAGTAACTTTGTGGTTAAATAGCACATCCCATAAAACTATAAAAAATAAATTATTAGCAAGGTTGCGGTCAAAGTTTTCATCTCTAAAATGTGAACGTTGAGCGCTGCTATCTTGTAAGTGTCATTTGACATTCACATTTTAATTAACAAATTTGACGCTCACAATTAACAAATTTGGATTGGTATGTCATCAATCCATCTTCTAAGAAATTTTCACAGTTCAATTAATTAGTGCATGTCCCATAAGTTGTACACCAATATTAATAAAACATTGCATATTAAAGTGTTGGTGAATTGAACACAGTCCTTGGTTTTTTTTTTTTTTTTTCTTTTTTAACTTTCTAATGTGGTTATACCATTTTTCCACCGAGTCCCTTAATTAATTGCTAGAATGAAAATTTACGTTGTAATTGTTACATAAATAAACAAAAGTTATAAAATTATACTTGTAAAGTTTTTCTCAACAAGAAATTGTATTTATTTTCCAATGGAATTGCAAATTCTAAATGAAAATCATTTCAAAAATCTTTCTAACTTGACTTGTATTAATTTAATTGAAAATATTTCACATATTACAACTTTTGCCAATGTGTATACTCTCGTTGGCATCACTTGTAACATTTTTCTTCATCTGTATATTTAAGTTAATAAAATTAACATTGATTTAACGATTCACTATAAGAATTAAATATTTTTCTATTGTCTATATCGTCTTTCAACTTAGTTTGCTACATAAGCTATGCAATTTCATACCAAAAATCAGACATCTCGGAATTTGTGTATTCTATGTACTTATTATTAATGTATTCTAACATGCGAGTTGGACATTTTATCATGTCCTACTTAAGTAATTGGTTGAAATTTGCATTTGTCCACTAAAGATTGTAGCATCTTTCTAATTTTAATTTTTATTATATTAATTTATGTTTTGTTAAAGCTATAAATAAAGTTAATGATTTTTGAAGACTCGTACAAAATTTATATGTAACTTCTTTCTAGAATAATTTGGAAATTCTATTTACTAGAACAAATCCTTAGTCATATTAAATATTTAAGTTTGAATTTGTTTATTTTACAGGTAGCATTAAATGCTTTTATTGTTAAGAAAAAATATATTTCTTTTTCTTTTTTGAAAACAATAACAGTAATCTGTAAATAATTGAAAATAATACTATCATTAGCTGTATTGTGACATAGATGTATTATTAATTACTCATTGGAAATGAAGACAATTGGAATAAGAAAACTTATTTGAGTATTTACTTTTTTCATGTAATGATTTTTAAGCTTTAGCATTAGTCTACGAATCAGGTTTATGAATGTTTATTTTTGTAGATTCATAAAGATAAACAGCACCTTTTAATATATTTTAACAGTGAACTAAATGTAGTTTCATGTGAAATTTACTATTAATTTATTATTTTTCATATATAACTTATCGATTTGATTTTAATATGAAAATAAATTTAAAGAATTTTTTTCTTTTTTTCTTTCTTAGGGAGGTCTTATGTTTGTTTGTGGTACATTAGATGGATTAATGCAAGTGAGTGGTCGAAAACATAACACAGATGATATAATAGCAACCGTCCTTGCTGTGGAACCAATGAAATTTATTTATAGAGGAAGGTAGTTAGAAGAATTTTTATTCATTGTAATTTATGATGCATTTATTTACAGAAAATCTAGTGAATGAATTTTTTTTAAAATTATAACATTATTGAAAAACTTGAAGTAAAACTTATTGGTTTCTATTTTTAATATCCAGTAAAATAGAATTGTATTTATTTTGTGAGAAACTTTCTGATTATTTGAACATTGGTTACTTTTGATTTATCTAATAATTTAGTTTTTTATTTTAATGGTAATATTACATGAATGAAAAGTTCTTTATATTTAATTAGAATTTATTCAAATATATAAGTTAAAAATTTTTATTTGTTTCTACAGAAAAATTTTGAAAATTATATATTAATAAACTTGATGATTAAATTTTACTTAGCAAATGTATTAATAATTTGAATTAATTCCTGGGAAATGCAATATACAAATATTTATAATGCCATATAATGAACAAATTTCAAAATTTTCTGGTAAAATTTCCTTTATTTCTGGCCATTCATGTTGTGGCAGACTATATTGAAAATATTATTGGTTTTGATAAGAGGTTGAGGACACTATCTTCATTAATTATGAATGGTTTTGAATAGACACTAGACAGGTTACCAGATTCTACAATTTCTCAGCAATTGGACTACTTTTGATGAAAATTTACACTTATGTCAATGTTTTAATTTTTTTTTTCTTATTAAAAACATTTTGAGTTTTTATTCCCTATATAAAGATTTATGACATTAAAAGCTAATGCCTGTTAATTAGAAGCCAAAGTTTGAGGCTTAGCATTCCTTTACTTCTTGATAAGCATTTGTGTGAACCTTGACTAATTTCTGGTAACCATGCCTTGAGTACAACACATTGCAGTGCCATTTATAAACAGCATACAGCAAATGTGCAAATAAATTAAACAAATATTATGCATGTTTGGTTTTTCCATGCTTTATTAAATAAGTTTTTCTAAATGCATTTTATACCTGTAGTCATAACTGAACATTTGTAGTTGTTCATATATAGAATTCTTCTTACATCAAACACTCAAAATATTCACCCCCTTCGAATTTGTTAATTTGAAAATTTCCTGTATTAATACGTATGCATAAAAACTTAAGTTTAAACAAGTTTTTTGCTCTATTTAAAAATTACTTTCATTCAGTTTCAGAATCTAGAAATAATTTAAATTGAAATAAAATAACAGCAAAGCATGTGAATAATTTATACAACAATGCTACTAAAGTAAATAAATAAATATTTTAATAGTAAATGACTTACTTTAAGTTATATCTAATAATTTAAAAATATATTAATTAAATTCTATTAATATTAATAAGCCAGAAAGTAATTTTTAAAATGAATTTTTCTGGTTTAAAGAAATAAATTTTGCATTGTTGTAATTTCTAAGATTGAAAAATTCCTTTAGAGATGTTTAAGAATAAGTGTTATTCTGACTTACATAAGACTGAATTTTGTTTTTTATACATGAATGAACAATGAATAGAGGTTTACTACGGAAAAAGCATGCAAAATTAAAATTGTAACACTAGGTTTGTTGTGTGTGTGTGAACTATTACCGATGTGCAGTAACTTTGAAAGCTTTGATGCACATCACATCGTTAGTCACTGATCATGATGTGCATCTGTGTTAGTGAATTGTAGATTGAAGAATTAGCAGCAAAGTTTCTACTTCATGCAATTAGTCACATATGATATATGTTGGAAACTGAAATTCATGTGTATTGGAACCATGGAAAGCAAGAAGTAGACAGTATGTATATACATTTCAGAAATACAGAATTTTTAGATAATATATAAATTTTTAAAGTCTTACTGGTTTAGTTATGTTTAACTATTAAACATGTACTTTTTAGAAGAAACATTTTTTCCCCAGAGGTCTAGTCATTAATTTTTTATTTTTAAAATTCTTAATACTATTTTCTAACTTTTAAGTTTTATGTGAAAAGAATTTAAATTATTCAAATGTTTAGATAACTGTATTCTTCATAAAATAAAGATGTTTTGAAGCTTTAAAAACTTCATATTTGAAAAATTGCATTATTATACTTACGTAGTTACGAATTTATTATTATAAATTAACAAAAGTTAAAGATAACACTCAAACTTTTTAAATTGTAGAGTTCAATAGCACTTACAACAGATTTACAGATTCCTGTATAAATTTATATTATTTTTTTTATTAATTAATTACTAGTATTTTCAGTTTTAAATGATTAAGAAGTATATTTAATAAGTTAATTTTTCAATTTCTTTCCTTATAGGAAAGGTAATAATTGAATTGTGTAATACAGTTTTTATAACTATAACTTTTAATTATTATTTTATAATTACAAGCTAAATATTATTAATTTATGATTTTATTTTACTACTTTAAATTATGTGAATGAAAATTTCCTATTATTACAGAATTGCAGTATTTTCTATTAGAGTTCTTAGAGATGAAAGAATATGTGTAATTGCTGAACAAAGACCTGACTGTACAGAGGAAGAAGTATAAATAAATTTTATTAAAGAAGAATGTTTGATTATTTTAAAATAAAATATTTAATATATAATTTATAATTTCAGAGCTTTCAATGGATGAGCAGAGTTTTACAAGCAGTTGATAGTATACATCAAGTTGGTATCTACTGTTTAGCTCTGGTTCCACCTAATTATTTACCAAAAGTATGTAAATATCTAACAATTAATTAACAGTTTTATACTATTATNACTAAATGAGATTATTTTATTATAATTACATACAGCAGTTTTATACTATTATTAAACTTAATTTTAAATCTTATAGAATAATTACTAATACTTAAATTGGTTTATTTTAGTAGAACACTATTGACATTATAGCAGATCATAGACATAACTATACATTTATTTAGGAATATAAGAATTGGTTGATATTGAAAGATTTTACAAAAATTTTGTATAATGAATTATACTAAATTAGAACAATTTCCATTAAAGGTATTATCAGTAAGTTAACATATTTCATGATAAAATGTTATTGAAGTATGCAATATATTTTGTTATGTCTACAAACATAAAACTACTACCAAAGTTATCACTGTGTGCTAGGATCTAACAGTATGTAATATATACTCAACGGGCACTCAAAAAATTTTGTTGGTCAGAAGAAAATTTCAAAATTAATAAAATGTGATATAAAAATAGGAAAATGTACATCAGACCATACTACATATTTGGTAATTAGAATTGAAAAATAATAATAAAATTTATTGGGATGTACCAAATTTTTATTTTTTTTTAAAAAAAGAGGAGGATTTCTGATTTAAAAATGTTTCTGGAACAATGTGTTATGTCATTACCAAAAATTTTTCTTTTTATATCATTTGCACCATAAATATTTTAAGTATAAATTTCATAATTAACTCTTTAGTGAATTCAAAATGTGATGATTTTATCTTATAAATATTTTGGTCACGAAGTTTCTTTTGTGTCAGTTGCCATAAAAATATTTTAAATTTGAGATATAAAATTACTTTTGTAATAACCATTTGTTGTTGGACTAATTTTTCTTTACTATCATTCCTACATTTAGGCAATGATTGCTATAAAACAATGTTAAATACTGTTTTATAACAACTATAGCAAATATTTGTACTAAATAAAAGCTGAATTATCTTTTCAGCCATCTTGATATTGTTACCTATAAGTAATTATGAAATAAAATAAAGAAGCATAATCTAAATGTAAGAAAAAGCGGCTGAACAAGAATTTGACGATTAGCTGGATTAAAAATCTTTCTTGTTGATTATGAAGCAAAAATTAGTTAAATGATAGATATTACAGAAGGGATTAAATTTGTAAATTAGATAATTGTTGTTGAACAATTAAATTTTTCTTTTATTAAGTTCTCAAATTAAGAATTTTTTGGTTGAGTTATTAGAGAATAAAATTTGTTTGTCAGGTAGCATCGTGTATGTTGTATGATTGAATATATTTAATAATTTTTGTTGTTATGAATATTTTATGAATATTAACTGATAATTTTAATTTCACTTCATTGACAACAATTTTATCAAGTATAACCATTCTAAATACAATTATTAGACATATTCACAAATGTCTGATATAATCTTGTGAATCATAATCATTTTGTTATTTTAAATATAAATTATTTATAAATTTAAGTACTCTGTTTAATTTATTTTTCTTTAATAGTATACAGTAGAGCATCGATTAACCGAAACAATTCGGGACTGGGGTTGTTCGGATAACTGATCATTTATAAAAAAATATATTAAACATAAAACTGTACTATATATAATTTGTATCACACATCTTACAAATACATACCTTACATAATTAGTACATTAAACTAGGCCTACAGTTCGGTTTGGCAGGGAGGGGAATAGTGCTGCAACATCACAGCCCTAGTGGAAATTTTGAATTTGCCGACTGGAACACTTTCGGTCAACTGATGTTTCGGTTGATCGGTATTCAGATAATCGATGCTCTGTTGCAGTGTTTTTCAACCTTCTTGAATACACAACCCCTTTACAAGTTAAAAAATTCTGGTGAACCCCCAGGGCCATATTAAAACTATATCAGTGATTTTAAAAACAACATATTTAATTTTCTTTCTTTAAATATCAATCAAAAAACCAATTGTACTGTAAAATAAACAGGCACAGCCTTCTCTCTGAAATTCTAGTTTTTTTTTATTGTAGTGTAGGACCTGCAAACACTTGTCTTTCTCTTTAACCCATGACCCTCCCATTTTAAGGCTTTGCTCTGGGGGGTCACCACCCATAGGTTGAAAAACACTGCTTCTATTGTATAGTAAAAATTGCAATACCTTTCTGGAAATTCTTTGTAGCATTTTTTTATTTTATTATTTTTAGTTCATTATTGAATAGCATTAAATAAATTTATAATTTAAATAATTATTTTATGATATTTTTAATTCATATAATAAATAATTTAAAATATTTTATTGTTTGTTTATAAAGTTTAATTATTTATATAAACAGACCCCATTAGGAGGAATACATCTTTCTGAAACTAAGCATAGGTTTCTGGAAGGCAGTCTTCATCCAGCCAATGTATTAATGTGTCCACACACTTGTGTTACAAACCTGCCAAAACCAAGGGAAGTACATCCAGGTAAAAATATGAATTAATTAACAAGATATTAATAATTTCAAAATAGTGATAAATTATGTAAAATTAGTTAAATATCACAGTTTAAAGAATATATGTTAAAATTTTGATATTGAGTTATAAAAATTTGGAAGTGTTCCAGGGATGAAATAAGTTATGTAAACCAAACATGCTGTATTTATCAGTTGTTATTTAACTAACTAATTTTATACTATTTTAACTATTTTGAATTTTGCATTAATCTAATAATGCATTAAAACTAAATAACAGTAAACTATTTTATTGTAGGTATACAAGTATTTTAATGCAATGTTGAAAATAAAAAAATAAAATTAAAAAATATTCTACTGTAATGAATGGCACAAAAGAAATATTTTGCAAAAGATTGCTCAGTTTCAAGAAATCTTTACACTTTTTAATCATGTAAAATTTACAATTTCAAAGTCTTCAATTTAACTTTCTTCAATTGGCTTAATATTAAAAACTTAGAGATGAAATTTTTTGATTGGTTTTGAAATAATACCATGTGGAGAAACCATTTCCTTAAATTAAATGTAAATATAGAGAGAACATTTTCAATGACATGAATGAAAATGTGTCTATAGAAGAAAAAGATTGAAAATATAATTTTAACTAAAATGGTATTCATTGCACAATTCATTCAGATTTGTGGAAATAGTAGAAACAGCTTTAACAATGTTTGGTTTAACATATAATTGTAAACAATTGTTCTCATTAATAAATTTTATTAAATCAAATAGCAGAAATCATTTCAATACAGCTTTGATTGCTGTACATATTAAATTAAAAGTGAGCTTTTATAAATTTAAAATTACTAATTTATCACCAAGCCAATGATGATAAAATTTTTATTTTCAATAAGAATCTTTGTCATCATTGGCTTTGTATAAGTAAAACATTTGGTAACTTTTTATTTATACTTCTGTATGCTTACATATTTATATTAAAAATTATTGCAGTAAGAAAATATTTTTATAATAATTTATTCTTATTGCGACGTGTGAAGTGCATTTATTAAATTTCATAGTGTGTTTGACACTTGTGTCAATACTGTCTTTTAGTAATTCTTCTTCATGATATCTTTACCATTTTGAATTAAAATGATAAATATGGTTAAATTATCATCTTGAAATATATTACTTGTTGTTTAATACAAAGTAAAAAAAGATATTTTAAGATTAAAGCCAAATGATTGATAGATTATATCAGGCTATATTAATGCTATTATTTACTACTGTTAAATAATTTGGCCTACCTCAAGGTTAAATTACTAATAATAACATTAATTATAGCCTGATATAATCTAGCAATCATTTGGCATTAATCTTTTTTGTAAATGGATATTTATTTATTATTTGTAAATGTGTAAATTAAAAATTACTTGTTTCAGAAGTTGGACCAGCCTCAGTTATGGTAGGAAATATGGTACAAGGAGTTCGTTTAGCTTCTGCCCAGGGACGAGATGTTGGCATTGTTGACGATGATAGTGATACAGCCCGAAAATATCAGTTTATTTCTGAAATACTTAAATGGCGTGCAACAACGACAGGAGACCATACTGTTTTTACGCTGTTAAATTCAAAGGTACTTGAAGCTTTTTTTAAAAATAAATTACAACATATTATTTCTAAATATGCCGGATTATTTATCAGGCTATATTAATGCTAATTTTATAATTAGATATATAGCCCAATAAATAATCCAGCAAATCATTTGGCAATACTAATTGAACCAAGTTCAGTCGAGTCCGCATAAGTCGACACCCCAAGGATAAGTGGAAATATGTTCAGTTATCCAATATGACGACTAAGTTTTAAAAAAACCACAAAACTACATTTATGAAAATACAGTAGTTCTTTATACAGTACATGCAATGTATCTCTGACATTCCATCACTGGCAGTAAAGTTGATTTCTACTCCAAGTACCTCAGTGATTTCCATCGCTTTTTGTTGCAGTATCAGCCCTGAAACAGGAAGATTCAATGAATAAATTTGCTTTAGCCAACGTACCAGAGCTTCTTTGTACAGCAACTTTCTCTGGCGTTTTTGAGACAGCCATGATGAAGATCCAAGAAAAAGTTTCTTAATTTCCTTTTTTTTTCTTCAGGATTCCCAACAATGTTGTTCTTGGAAGGTTTTTTTGTTTTACAAATTTGGCTTGCAAAGTTTTCTTACATACAGATTTAGACACAAGTTTATATTTTTCCTTCAGCATAAGTGTTGTTAGCTTTCCAACACTCATTTCTATCAGAAATGTGAAACACGTGCTACAAATAACACAAGACATGAGAAAATGCAAAATCAGACAAATAAAATATCTGTAAGGTTCATGTAGGCCAAAGTTTTTTAGCTTTCCATTATTGGTAGAATTACATTTAGACTTATTAAAACCATGTGTAATCAAAAAATTGTCATGAAAATGCCATTCCTTACATTGTGTATACATATAATTTATTTTATTAATAAGGAAAATTAAATGCGAATTCAAATTATTATAGTATATATATTTTGAAAATGACTGCAGGTCAGATTATACATCAGGTGTGGCCAAACTTTTATCCCTTATCCCTTAGGGGCTACTTTTTTGGTAAAATGTAGTCTGCGGGCAACTATGAATATGGGCAAACAATTTTAGGATTTTTATATGCGCATGCGTTAACATTCATTTGCATTGTTTATCTGGATAAATACAAACAGTATTTATCCAGATAAACAATTGCACAGGGTACGTTGCACAGACAATCTATTATTGTAAGAATAAATTATCGAATTAAGATTTTTAAACATTAATTTAAGTGAAAGCAAATTGTTCAACTTTAGCTTCACGGGCTACTTTCAAAACCTTTGCGGTCGACCGCGGTCTACGTGTTGGCCATCCCTGTTATACATGTTTAAATGCCAGAATTGTCTAGTGGGTTTTTGGATGTCCATCCATGATTTTCATTTTGTAATCTGTTCATCATTAAATTAAATAAAATTACTATAATTTTATGTGGATAACTATTGGTGACATATATGTTACAAAAAATGTCTAGAATGGAAATAATTTTCACATAACCTAGATCATTATAATCCCTGTGACTCTGAAGCAGTTATGGAAAGCATGACAGTTAAAGACATGCTATTTATAAGGTATTATATATATATATATATATAACCAAGCCTGAAATTTGACTATCTATTAACAATTAATATAAAATAAATTTTTAGAAAGGAATGAAGTTAGATTGCTATCTTGTACTAATATTAATTAATAATTACAATAATTTTTTAATTAAATTTAATAATTTATTTACTGATTATTAAATCATTAATTTCAATCATTATAAATATTTTACATATTTATGATAAATACATAAAATATTTCTTTTAACAGGGTAATAATGCTGCCTCATTAACTTGTTCTCAGTTACATAAAAGAGCAGAGAGAGTAGGTTGTTTATTATTAGAAAAAGGAAAATTAAATACAGGAGATCATGTAGCCTTGATTTATCCTCCTGGTATTGATCTGATCTGTGCCTTCTATGGTTGCCTATATGTTGGTATGTATTATTTTATGAATGAATTTTTATTGCTTTTTTGATGATGATGTATGAACATTTTGATTAAAATTAACCTTTGTTAAATTCTGTTAAGATTATATTAATTTTTTTAACTAATATAAATTGTCTGTTTTTTTTCAAGACATATATTTGACTATAAACTAAATGAGATTATTTTATTATAATTACATACAGGAAACGTCTGAGGATAAAAGATTTATATCCCAAAAGAAAAAAATAGCCTAAAAAAATTTAAAAAATATAAACAAGATACAATAATAATTATGAATATTTTTACAAAGTATTTTTTATATTTTGAATAATTAAGGTGAAGCATATACTCTATAATAATCAAACTAATAACACTACATGATGAAAAATTAAATATACATGGAATGGAAGTGAATGAAAAAAATCTTTATGATTAGATTTGAATTCTTATTGTTGTATATTCCAATTATTTTTACTAGATAAATTACAAAGACACTTGTTGATTCTTCCTTTATAAAATTTAAATAGATATTAATTATAATTATAGGTGTTGTTCCTGTAACAATAAGACCACCTCATCCACAGAATCTCCAAACAACACTACCAACAGTAAGAATGATTGTTGATGTGAGTAGATCTGTTCTAATTCTTTCAACTGCACCTGTGATTAAGTTGCTCAAGTCAAAAGAAGCAGGAAATGTGGTGGATATTAAATCATGGCCTTTAACTATGGAAACTGATGATTTGCCTAAAAAGAAACTTGCAAGCATTTATCGAGCACCTACTCCAGAAATGATTGCTTATTTAGACTTCAGTGTCAGTACAACAGGGATGTTAGCAGGAATAAAAGTAAGTAATAAGTTGAAACTATAAAATAAATACTATATTATTTACTTAGTGTATTTATTTAATTAAATAAAATATTCAGTTATTTTACTAAAGTTTGAAACTATTAATTTAATGTTGATGTCACAAATTTCTCTAATACAAAAAATATTTGTCACTGTTTATATTAATTATTATGATGTGTTTATCTAAATAAAACAAAAAAAAGACTCAAAAGTAAAACTTAACAAAATGCTAAGGCTTTATTTCTGGTTCAAAGCTGTATGAAAATATTGAAAAAGTAAATTACATAAATTGTTCTTGATCAAGTTGAATTAGTAGTAGTAGTCTTTTTATATATTGTATATAAACTCTTTCTGTCCTGTGGGCACTAAGAGGGCCTTTTTATCAGGCCCAGAATGGGGTGGTGCCATCATTTCTGGGTTGGACTACTACTTGAAAAATTTCTAGGAATTTTTAACCTGACCAGATTTATTTCCAGATCTTTAGAGCAGTAGGATAATACCTTAACTATTCAATCATCCAGCTGCAATTTTAGTAGCCAGAGATTCAATTTATATGTAAAAGAGAAAAGGCTTTCTTGTGATTAGAATTAATTTATAATTATAGATCTCTCCCATTCATTTTCTGTGCATCATTCCACACATTAATTATTTTTATTATTGAATATTATATTGAACTTGTATTTTGAAAACTAATAATTTTACGAAATTTTGTAGTTTAAAAAATAATTTACAAAAGTAATTAAAAAAACACAAAAGCTTTATTTGTTTGTCCATATCGCACCTTGGGAATAACAGTCTAACAGCAAAGTTGATGTTTTCTTGTAGATTCTTGTCCATTTAAGTATGTAAAGCATGTAAAATAACTTATCTTTTGGTGATGGCATAATTAAAAAATATATATAAATGGTAATAAAAATAACCAGGACAAGAATTTTGTGGATTTTTTAAAATATAATTGTCATTCTGTCTATTTTTATTAAGATTTTATAGCTTTTCATTTTAGTTCTCTGGAAATGGACTTCCTTTATAAAATGCTTAGGATGGATAGGATGTTAATCCTATTGTTCAACTATCAGACATATTTTTAAGAATGTACAAAATTTAGGACTAATATTTTTTAGGAGAAACTTCAAAAGTATTAAATGTTTAGCCAATAAATATTTTTGATTTCTAGAATTTAAGTTGTCTAATATACGATAATATATTTAGTATCTTTAAAATTACTGTTACTAAAGCTTATTTATTATATCATTTAAGATTATTAAAGATTTTAATACAATAAATAAACTTGTTTGATTGTCTTATCGATTGATGAATAAATAATGAAAAGTATTTTTCATTTATTGTTAAAACTATTATGTCATTTATTATTTTATGTAAAAAATCATAAATTTTATTTAATTTGAAACAGGTATCTCATACTGCTGCAACTTCTTTGTGTCGGAGTATGAAATTAGCATGTGAGTTATATCCTTCGAGACATATAGCTTTATGTTTGGATCCTTATTGTGGCTTAGGATTTGTTTTGTGGTGCTTAAATAGGTAAATTTGTTTTTAATCTCTTTAAAAATATAAAAATTAATTTGACATAATTTCTACATAATAATTGTATAATCTTTTCATTTTACACTAATAATTAAAAATTTATTTATTTTCTGTCTTGTAAGATGCATTCTACTTTAGTAAAAATTATTAGAAAAAAGATATTTTCAATAACTTAAGATATGAAAATCTAAAGCACATTACAGAAAGTCATCTGGATGGGCTTTTTAGCAAGAGCTTTTGACTTGATATTAGTGAATGCTAGAAAATGATTAGACTGACAATGACTATTTTGTATTGCCTTTATAATGTTTATTCTAACAAAAATTTGAGATAAATTTGGCTGAAATTATTAGTTAGTGATTGCAGCAAGAGAAACAAATGACAAGTAGATTGATTGTATTATGAATATGTAGTTTTTTCAGATTGATGGTCATTTTATATATAAGAATTATTTTCTCATTTGTGTTCTTAGTAACTTATAATTGTGTATATTTCTGGTTGTTCTTATACCACGGTACTAAAATTAGGATAATTAGGTTTTCATCATATGCTCCTAGCTTCATTTTTCTCAGACCTAATCTAATGTATTCATTTTATTATATACAGAGTAATTTTTTTCCTCATTTTTTTTTTGTGCATCTTATAAGATGGGAAATTTATCCTGGCAGAAATATGCATTTCTGTTTGTTAATATAAAGTTATATATACATTGAAAATTCAATTTATTGGAATAATGCTTTCATGAAAACATTTTTCAATTTCTGTGGTCTTAAACTATGGAAATTAAATGCACATTAATCATTCCTAAATTAATTGTTTTTCCATATCTATTGGTCAGAATTTTTAGTCCTGAAGAATGAAGAATGTTAATCTCAGATTGCTCTTTCTTAAAAGTGATCACATTACACACAAATATTGGTATGCATTGATATTAGCAACATCAGTTAATGTTTTTGGAATGTGATATAGCAAGTAGTGGTTCAAACTGTGTGCAATTATTAGCTGTGTGATCTTGCATGCATCTTACATATCAGACAATGGCTCTGTAGTTTATTACAAGTGTCATAAACTACAAAGTAAGGTTAGTGGTGGTGAAGAAAGACTAGGCAAACATCATAAATATTGAAAGTTTATTGTTCAGCAGTTTCAAAAAGAAAAATTGTATTAAATAAATGAAGTTTAAGATCAATGACTTTTAAAAAAGAAATAAAACAAAGTCCTACATCATCTATTGGTTTCTTATACCCATAGTTATTTTAGGTCTCTCAAAAAAATGAGTCTAGATTTCACTGTACATGCAGAAATTATACAAAGACTATATTGACATATATTTTTTAATAAAACAAAGAAACTGTTCCAATTTACAGTATAATGTGATAATATTTTAATATAGTTTAATAGTATTACTACTAAATGCAATTTCTAAATTCAGATTAGTCTCATTAAAAATGCAAAAAAATATTTAAATAAGTTAAAGAAGTAAGACAACACAAACACTAGACTCTGGCCATACCTTCACAAAGGAGTGCTTGATTACTGAATGTATATAGGTCTAAAGGCAATGGATGACATGACCTATTGTCATTCATTACTGATTATTTTCAGAGGCAGGTGGGCAAATAATAGGGTATATTAAAATGCAGTGCTGTACACAGAAATGATATCTGAGTAAACAATAAAACAGATGTGTGACATGATTAACATTTTCTTGAAAATGGAAGTGCATAGGCAATCACAACTGAATTGAACCAAAGGATGTCCATTTTTAAAATATTTCTGAAGAGATGAAAATGTTTCTTCATGAAAAATTTAAACAGCTGGCGACTTGAAAGTAAGCGTTTTATATAGATAATAATATTGAGCCAGAAATAAATGAGATAATATTTGAAAGTACAGTGGAACCTCGGTATACGACCTTAATCCATTACTGATGTTTGGACTTATACCAAATTGGACGTATATCAAACCAACCTTTCCCATAAGAAGTAATGTAAAAATGATTAATCCGTTCTTGTGTAAAAAAAATGGCTGGCTTTAAACACCTCACTTTCCTGGCTAGTTCCTGCTTGATTTTTCGTGAGATCAACGTGTATCTTTTTAGCTTTCTCGCAAATAATTTCTTTCATTACGCTGTCTCCAGCACTGTTTTTCAGTTATCCAAAGCAAAAGCAATTTCTCGACGTGATACTAATGTCTTCAATCTCTGTTTAGAAATTGATTTAACCCCTTTCACAACATTAGCAGATTTAATAATGTCTTTATTTTTTGCGATTGTCCATATTGTCATTCTCGGAATATGGTAGGCAACAGTTAAAATCTCGAACACGCGTGCCACCTTTGTATTTCTCAACAATCTCTTTTATCAGTTCCATTGTAATTCTAGTCATTTTTTTAGTTTTCTGTCGCTTTTCATTTGCCTTTTTGCGATTCGTGAGTAATAAAAATAATAAAATTTTACTTACGAATTAAAATCAGAAGAAATTTAACAAAATTATAAACCGTTGCACCGTGAACGTCTAATCTGGTCTAGTACATCAATAGTGCTACTTGTTCATTGATGGCGCGTATAATTGAATTATGTCGTATACCGAACAAAAGTCGTATATTGAGCAAAATTTGTTTCATCCAAACAGGACGTATTCTGAATTGGACGTATTCTAAAGCAGACGTATACCGAGGTACCACTGTATTTCCATTGTGACAATCACTCTTTAAACTTAGAGAAATTGATGATGAGGATTTACTAGAATTGTATTATGAGTTCAAACTTATATATTATTTCATGAATATTGTTGCAGTGTATAAGATGTCATTTATGAGAAAAGTAAAGAACAAATTTCTTTTTCCAACTTCTGTTCAAATAATATGATGTTCCTGGGTCAAGCAGGTTTTTCAAAGCTAAACAAATAGAATTACTTTGCAGTTAAAAATGCAAAACAATTTTGTTTCATTTATAGTATTCTGTTAACTGAAGATGAAGTAGATCAAAGCTGAAAATATTTCTAATTAAATACTTTTCTTAACTTTAAATTAAGCAAATTTTTCATTGTTATTATTATTATTGATAGAATGTTTTAAAGAAAGTTATTTTTTTGTAAATAATCAATTTAAAACATGAAAAAATATTAAGCAATTTTTAAACAGGGTTAAATGAAATAAGTGTAGACAAATAAGAGTTTTTAGAAAAAGAAATGAAATCATTAAGTAAAATAAAAACAGAAGGTTTAAAAATAAAATAAGATGTTTTGTTTTTACATATACATTAATCAACAGCAAACAAACAATGTTATTTTACTCTATACTGTGCTTAATTGTGGGATTTCTTTCTATAAAGTTACTATGATTAGTTAACAAAGAATTTAAACTGAGAGAGAAATTAATTTCTGATCTTTTTAAAGCCCTTATTAAAATTTATAATATGAATAAGTTTCTAACTTTTTTCATCTTTTATGTAGAATATTTTTAAGATTTTATTTTGAAAAAATTAATTTTATTGTTAATATAAAATATTATATTCTAGTGTATATTCTGGTCATCATTCTATTTTAATACCACCGTCAGAAGTAGAGATAAATCCAGCATTATGGTTGTCCACTGTCAGTCAATATAAAGGTACACTTGTCATAATTATTTTCAAATGTGTTATATATGTTTAGTATTGCTGTCATTTCAAAAACCATGCTATTTATGCCATATTAATCTAAATAAGATTTTAAATAAAATTAATGATTGCATATTAGTAATATCTTTTATTAAAATCAAATCAAATAAAAACATTTAACTTGAGTCATATTTATTTTTGAGTTTTATGTTTGAATATTCAAGTTATTTTTATTATAATTGATTATATGGTATTTACGTTATCAAAAAGTATTTATAATAAAATATTGTCCTTAAATTATAAAGAATATTTATCACAAAAAATGTTTTCAATTGACTTTTTTCAGGCATTAACAATAATTTTGTTCAAACAATTCAAATTATTTAAATACCATTTCAAAGTTTTATTATTATTTTTTTAAATTCGAAAAATTTCAATTTAAATTTTTATTTTATTAGAATTATTTTGGAATATCGTTCACTAAAAAAATTGTTAGGGTAAAATGTTAAATTAAACTCAAACATTTTTATATAAGTAATCCATTTTCTCTTTAAAACATAAGGTTTTGTGCATAAACCATTAAAATCTCAAAAAAATTAGAAGTCTGTTTTCTTACTTAATTAATTTTTAATACCAAGCTTACTGTACTACAGTTAAGGATATACCAAATGAAGTAAGATTATTTTAGAGGATATTATGATCAGTCTTGTCATATACTTGTTTCAAGTCCCATAAATGATCAAAAAGTTTTCTTCTTTTTCTGACTCAATTTATTTAAAAATAAACACGTTATAATCAGTATCTCTTCCTGATATAAAAGTACCAGGATACATTGACAAAACTTTGTATTTGGGAAGACATTTTTTGAAGTCTATCTGATAATATTGCACTAAAGATTTGACGGGTTACATTCATTAAAGAGATTGGTTCATAATTAAGTGGATTACTTTGGGTCTCAGCTTTTATATATCATCTTAAGCACATCCTCATTCCAGGAATCAGGAATAGCATTGATGTCTTAATTTTATTGATTTAAACATTTTGGCTAAAGTTTTTTGTGATAAAACCTTTATACATTTCATTTATTTTCCATCAGGACCTGGAACCTTCCCTGATTTAAGTTTCAAAATTGTTTCATTCAATTTTTAAATTCAATTTCTGGCTCAAGTAAGGGATCAAAAACTTGAATTGTTTAATCCACCAAGCTCAAAGTACCTGCTACAGCATGTTTTCAAGAACTAAGTCCATATTCTACAGTCTATTGTATCTGGAGAAACTTTCCTTTCCCTACCATACCTATTGACTTATTCTAAAATTGTCAGGTGCCTTCATCAGCAAATAATTTCTCTTATTTTGGTCCACAATAGTTTCTTTGCAGAACATAACAATAAGAATTTTCATTTCTGTTGAAAACATTTCCTTAATGCCTTTTTTTACGTTCAAGATCAAGCTAATTTTTCCCACTTACTTATAAGTTAGTACTACTGTCTTGCAATAACTTCCATTGTTTTCAGTTGCCTGAGTTTATTACACTCTAATATTAATTTCATTTTTTACTTTCAATTTTCAAAGCATCTCATTAACTCTTTCTCTTTTTTTAATTTTTATATAAATCTTACATTTTTACACAACTCATCAAATTAACTAATTCTATGATATTTTTTATTTATATTATTTTTTTTTGGCCAAAGATGAGAAAAGACCTTACCTTTTTCTCACCAACTTAAATTCAATGAAAAATCAAACCAGTTACATCTAACTCTTAGCAAATGCTTACTAATTATTGCACCTCAATATTGCTTTTGTTTAATTATAATTTCAAAAAGTAACTACATCTTTATCATTAGATGTTGAATGTCTCTTCAGTTCTGCTAAAACTAAATTATTCTTTCTTGTTTTTATTTTCTTGTCTGTCTCTTTTATACAAAACCAACTTTAATTTCTCTTTTAACTTATCTCTTTCTTCTATACCAATTTGAATGGCTTTCTCAACTTTTTTTATTTCTTATCTCATGATCTTGAAAACCTTTACTTAGTTCGTCAGTTTTTTTCTAGTGATGACAAAAAAGAAAGTACTCTTTTAAATTTTTCTATTAAATGTGTTTTTTCATTCAACAAATCAATCACTCAATTGTTTTTTTGTGATAAACTTTGTAAGTAGTCTTTTAATTGGGATGGTTCGGGCATTGGTTTAATGGGTGATTGCTCTCTCTTATCAACATATTCACTGAAATGATATTGAGGTGTTCTCATTTGAGAATGGGAAAGTGAACCTGGATTAATTTCTTTTCCACTTACTATTAATAGGTAGTATATTACAACTCCATGCATATAACCAGATAAAGATATCAAACCTATATTTAATATTTTCAGGGAAAGTTGATAGCCCTAGAAAGACACTCACCAGCTTCTTTATTTTGTATTAATATAAATATATTAAAATAGTTTATTAGAGTGTTAATGTAACAAATATCTTCTGTATAAAATGCAAATATAACATTAAACAATGAAAATATTTTTATACTTTCAGCAATTTTTTTTTACTAGATCAAGAATATTCTAAATAAAATATTTTTTTTATATATTTTAGTGCGGGACACTTTTTGTTCCTATGGAGTAATGGATCTTTGTACTAAAGGATTGGGTTCATCAATAGGACATTTAAAGGTATTTTTAAATTTAAATATATATAAAATTATAAATCATACTGTATTTACTAATTATTTTAATGCTTATATTATATATAGAAATATATGGAATTTTTTAATCTGAAAACAGCAGTTTTTAAAATTGAATTGTGAATAATAAATTAACAAATGATGAGTACTCTGTATACTCAGTATTCATCATTTGTTAATTATACACATCAATCATCAAACGCTCGTACAAGGCTGTCCATAACTTACGTCTGCATTTTTTTTTTCTTTTGAAGATTTTACTCCCCCTCCCCATTGTCCAAGTTTCCCCTCTTCAGATATCCAACAAAACAACCTCCCTTAAAATTTTTATCACTTACGAATACAGTAATATGAAATGTGTAAATAGTGTAGATGTCCTTTATAGACAACCCTATCATAAANAATAAAATAAAATACCAATATAGCCCTATCGTTGAAAAAATTCGCTTATTTTTGCTCACCTCGAGTTTTGCTTAGTAGAAATGGCTAAAAAGTGCGCAAAATACGTTATTACAGGACCACCTGTATTGGACGACCATCTGTCTAAAAGACCACTTTTTTAAGGAACCGTGGGTGGTCGCCGTAGACAGGTTTTACTGTATATAAGAGGTTTTTTAGAACGCCAAACTTTTCTCGATTTCCTATAATTTATGACTATAAGACTTTTGAACTGAACGTTAATTTTCCTCAAAAAGAATTAATTAACCAAGATGAACAAGTTTTACAGAATAAAAGTTGCATACACACAAACGAAGTGCAAAGAAGTCTCCTTATAGAGACACAATAGCTGAGGAAAAAAGTTTAATTCAAAGCACAAAGATTTGTGAATAAGACCATAACTAATCACAATAACAAAAGAAAGAATTACGCTAGAAATTAAATTTTTTTCTGAATTTAGTATGTCTAAATTTAAATTTAAATTAATTATATTCATTTAATGATAGAATGCTTGTAATTTTTCAATTTAAAATGGTATTCTTATGGTAATAGAACGATTGTATTTTTGGAATTTAGAGTGATTCTGTATTTTTATTGTTGATGATTGAACGTTAATCCTGAAAACGTTTAAATTAAAAGTTTTTGACTTCTTGACAAATATTTGAAAAAGCTGTAAGAAAAAAAAAAAACATTATTTCATGCTAATTCGTGTCTATTCTTTCGCTGCTATTTGGATTTTAGACAAAATTACTGCTGTTTATTGTATTTTAATTCAATTCTATTATAGCAAAGAGGAATTAACTTGAGTTGCGTAAGGACTTGTGTAGTGGTATCAGAAGAAAGACCCCGAGTTGCTCTTACTACCTCTTTCTCTAAATTATTCTCCAGTTTAGGGTTATCGCCAAGAGCAGTTAGTACTAGTTTTGGATGTCGAGTCAATGTTGCAATTTGTTTACAAGTAAGTAATGTCAT
Organism: Centruroides sculpturatus; assembly: GCF_000671375.1. Lineage (NCBI taxonomy): Eukaryota > Metazoa > Arthropoda > Arachnida > Scorpiones > Buthidae > Centruroides > Centruroides sculpturatus. The sequence continues at coordinate 220,578 of NW_019385225.1, forward strand.
AATTTAATATTTTAATAAACATTAATTTTTGAACCTTTAACATAGAATTCTTGAATTAACTATACAATTATAATGCAATTCATATTATATTTATAAATTTCATACTTTAGTTTTGAAATATATTATATCACAATAATTGATGTAATATGTCCAATTCTAAATGCACCGTATTTTCAGACATACTGAAATCTGAAAGTCTTTTACATTTGAGTAAATACAGTATATTTATTTATTGCGTGTATTTTTTTATAGGGTGCTTCTAGTCCAGATCCCACAATGGTATATATAGATATGAGAGCTTTAAGGAATGACAGAGTTACACTTGTCGAAAGAGGTGCTCCTCACAGCTTATGCTTAATGGAATCGGGTAAACTCTTGCCAGGTGTTAAAGTTGTTATTGCAAATCCTGAAACACGAGGCCAGTGTGGGGATTCTCATTTAGGAGAGGTTTGTACTGAAATAATATAAATTTATTGTCTTATAAAATAATAATGGAATCAATAATTAATATTAAGATAATCTAATACATATAAATTTATTTGGTATTTGTACTGCATTAAGGTTTGATTGAACTTAATTTTATTTTGAAATTTATAGTTATAATACAGTAAATTGTTTGTCATTTGAAAGATTTTTTTAGGATGAACTTTTTTACTCTTACATTTTTTATATTTGTAAATATTAAAATTAAAGAACTACATTCTGTATTAATTTTCCAAAATTAACTTAAAAGATATACAAAATATATACTATTTCTGGCAAAACTTACGGAATCACTTCATAATGAGGACATTTTTACAGTGTTTTAAGCATATAACAGAGGGGGAAAAAAATGCAATTGATACAAAATAATTTTCTAGCAATAGTCAGACATTTTGGCTATATTATGAATAATATAAACAATCAAAATATTATTACATAAATTAAACACAATTTTTTTTAACATAGAGGAAAAAATTATGAAATCATCATATATTTAACATATTTAAAACATTGCTTGCTATATTAGTCTGCTTCATTTCAATTAACATTGCTTCATTTTGCAAATAATTAGTCTGAACGTAAAGTGAATGAATACATGTAGACACTCAAATGTTTCATTCTTCTGTTAATGTAACAAAATCGTGACACCTAGAAAGAATTTTCTCACAAGTTGGCAACATTGAAGCTCACATCTTACAATCCCTTCTCCCTACTCCAGTTCAATGTTAATTAGTAGGAAAAAGTGAATCTGAGTTTTCCTAGTTCAGAGCTCTTAGTCAAATAATTTCTATTTACACATTTAGAGTAATTTCTGCAAACACTTCTGTTTTAATTCTTCAGCTTTTACAGAAAACACCATAAAGAAAAAAAAACATAGCAGTTGTGTAGGCAATAAATATTTTAATTGATTTAAGAATTTTTTTTTAATTTGGTGGGCTACTTTAGTGGTTGGCTAAACTCTCTATAATCAGTCTTTAATGTTCTTATATATTATTTATTTTCATTATATTGCATTTACATTAATATAAAAGTCAACAGATAATTTTAGAAAGTTTAATATAAACTTATTCTTTAATTTGTTTAATTAAAATTAAAGATCAACATAATGAAATTTAATAGACGATTTAACACATAAATATAAAGTATTTAGAGATCAGACGTTAAAAAAAATAAACTTAAAAAACAATTAACAAGAAGTTTCATTTTTAAAAAACATTTTTAAAAGAAAAAAAAAAATATTATTTCAAATATAAAAATGAAGGGTGGTCCAGAAATCAGTTAACTGAATTTTTAACTAATAAAGTAAATGCCCGGATGGTCGACAGAATGATAGGACTAAACATGGAGTGACAGAGCCTGTACTAAAGGAATTCCAACAGAAAGCAATCGAACTCTTCCTTATTCTTACACAGTAGATTTAACTGAAAAATCATGGGCATAATATAAGACCCCTTGAAAATCCCCATGTTTCTGTTCTACTCTTCTATGGCCCTCCTGGATAAAGAGGAGTAGGAAAATCTAACGGTGTACAGACGTATTACTTAAATTACGTAACAATTCAAACAATATAATATCTATGAACAATNTACAATATTATATAATTTATTGACTTTTTTTTAACATAGATTTGGGTACAATCTCCTCATAATGCCAGTGGGTATTTTACTATATATGGAGACGACTCTCTCCATAATGATCATTTTGGTGCACGTCTTATTACTGGTGATTCGACGCAGACGTATGCACGTACGGGTTATCTTGGTTTTCTAAGAAGAACTGAATGTGTTCAAGCCGACGGAGGTATGAATCAGGACTTTGGTATGTTGATTTGTTTTCGGGTTTGTTTAATCTTAATTTTACTGTATTTAAAATGGTAACAGAATTCATATTATTAATAAGTACTTATATTTTTTGACTCATTATTAAATAAAAGAAAACATAATCACTGTAATCCATATAGTTAATTTCTTAATATAAATAATTTTTCTAAAAGTCTTCAGATTAAAATTTAACACAGTAAATTATTTAATATTTTCATTTGAATTTGTTAATTTGAACTATTAATTCAGTGTGTTGTTGTTTGTTGCTAACATTAACAGTTAATAGGTTTGAAATAATTTTAATCAAATTTTTATATAAAGTAAATTCCACTTATTGTAATAACAGATAATGTTATGAGTTGGCTAATGTTATTAAAATTAGCAGTTTCAAAAGCATATTAATTTATAATTCATTATAAAAACTTTGTTTATTGTAATCAGAATTTGGTTATCATTATCATCTTCAAGTAAATAGATCTTTTTTTGTGCAGTCTAAACATGCGGCTGATAATATGCATTTGTAAATAGTTACAGTCTTAACCAGTGCTTTAAGTTAATCATTTTATTAATGGGATGGCTCTACAAAGAGTTACTAGATTAATCATTTTAATTGTCTCAATACAATAGTATAAATTGTTGGAATTGTGCTAACTATTGTTGAAGCAGGTAGCAGACAAACAATATTGGATGAAATATTTATTAATTAATAATAATTATTATAATAAGTCTTCTAGTTATACATTAAAAAAGCATGTTAAAACAATTTTAAAATGTCAATAAAATCATAATTTTCTATAATTGTCATCTTATTTATTTACTTTACATAATGTTATTGTTTTGGCAATTTTTATCAAATGATAAGTATTTAAGCTTAAAAAGTTTATTGGAAAAAAAAAATTCCTATGACAGACAATACATAAAGTGTGTCCTTAAAGTTCATCCTTTTCACACACATCAATGAGCATGAAAAGAACCATTTAAATTATGTTATCAGTTGATTATCATCAGTTTAGATGAGTTCCAAGGTGATTACAATGAGCAAAGTCTATTGTACAGTACATAAAAAATGTTCTGAAACTGGATTTGAATTGTAATTCCCACACATTAATCTAGCATGTGGGAATTAGTCACTATTTAAAAAGTTATTTATTTGAGATTTATTAATCATTATTAATAGACAATAGATGTTATCACACTAGTCTATAGTTCTGTTTTACACAATATAAAATTATTTAATTAACACAATTTTAATTCAAAGATTTTCAATCAAGTTTTTTTATGCCACTTTTAACAACTAGCATTTAACTAAATTGCTGACAGTTGTTATTTCAAATTATTTTACTTCAAGCAATAACAATTAAAACATTAACTCTTAAACCAATCCTTAAAACATTTAATGTTTAAAGCACCGGTTAAAAGCGATAACAATAACTGATAACATGCGATCATTATCACTTCTAATAATCATCAGCCACATATTAAGTCTAATGATGCAAACAGACAGCTTAAAAATTTACCCGAAAGTAGTAGTAACTATAACTAAAATTCTGAATATAATAAATAAGTCAAAATAAACTTATAAAATTTTGTGTTTTTAGACTTGCTAATTCTTATTACATTATAAGCAACTGATGATGATATCCATGATTACAATAAGTGAATTCTACTATAACATATAAGCTTTTAAAGTTAACTTCAATGTTTTAGACAAAGTTTTGAAAAGTAAAAAAACAAACATGTAAAAGTTTTATGTAATATTTAATTTAAGGCATTTATGTAAGCATTATGGAAATTTGATACAAATGAACAGCTATGAACTCACGAGTTACAACAATTCTATCAACTTTTATTTTAAATCATTGTCAGTTTTGGTCCTGCAGTGTTGAGTATCATATTTTTTGAATATTAAATTTTAAAATAAAGAAAATCAAAATAATAGTTTTTTAATTAATTAATTGAAATGCCAAAGATGCTTTTAAAATTGTTTTTATGTAAATAATAATATGAAAATGCCACATAGAATGCTTTAAGTCACCAAAAATTGCACAAGAACTATGTTCTACAATAATTTTATATAAATTACTATGATTAGTAAATATCTTCTTGTTGAATTTTTTGATTATTACTGTAAATCCCTGCTAAGGTTCTCCAAGTTTACAAAAGGCCAAGTTATTAGGGTGTTTTCTCTGATGATTTGAAAACAAGAATGTGGAAATTCAGTGCAGTAATATATTAGGATCAGCTCTGTATAGAAGTTTTACTGAGCTTTAGTAGATTATACTGCTAAAATTATTATTATTATTAATAAGAAATGATCTCTAAAGATTTCATGACAGTACAATATATGGTAATGTACAGTCTTTAGTAACTTACAGACTACAGTAATGTAATGCATGGTATTGCAGACTTCTATATATTGAAAACACTTTTTAATTATAATTTTTGTACTGTCAATAAATTTTAAATTACTGTGACTTTGTGTAACTCGGACAAATTTTTGAAAAATTTGAGTTACACAAAATCCAAGTCGGTGAGGTCAAAGTTAGCAGGAGTTTACTGTAATTGATTGTTATTACACTAACTATTTAAGATAATATAATTACAATATTTTAACATTAAATTTTTTAATACAGAATTACATGATGCAGTATTTGTAGTTGGCTCTTTAGATGAAATGATCATGTTAAGAGGCATGAGGTATCATCCAATAGATATTGAAAATAGTGTTCTTCGATGTCATAAAAAAGTGTCAGAATGGTGAGAAATAATTCTTAATTAATTTCATTTTAAATGGAAATTTTATTTTAATTTTATATTTAATTTCTAGTGCTGTGTTTACTTGGACTAATCTATTGGTGGTAGTAGTAGAATTAGATGGAAATGAAAATGAAGCTTTGGATTTAGTTCCCCTTGTCACCAATGTTATCTTAGAAGAACATCAACTAATAGTTGGTGTTGTAGTTGTTGTTGATCCAGGTGTAGTACCCATAAATTCCAGAGGAGAAAAGCAGAGAATGCATCTCAGAGATGGTTTTTTAGCTGATCAATTGGACCCAATGTACGTTGCATACAATATGTAATCTGTTATGGACAAAATCCCCATCGAGAATGGCTGCAGCTAGCTAAAGGTACCAATTTTCAAAGTACCATACATGCCTTTCTGAGGGATGAAATACGTGGGGTTAGCTGTTAATAATTTTCCTTCCAAAGTGAAAGAAACGAGAGCTACGATAATTCCATCATCTTACGTTTCACATCATTGACATTTTTTTGTCCTCTTGTCAATCACACTGTACTCGGTATCAATACAAGATCTGTTAAAGAAGATACAGGAAAACAAACGTGGCTAATTGGGATAAAACACATTGAGAAGTTGCTGTTATCAAAAACAAGAAAAAAGATGTTAACATGGCACTATGTTAAATGGTTGAAGGCTTCCAAATGTGTACCATCTAAAATTGTTAGCTGTTGTCAAATACCATCAGTCCAGTTTTAAGTAGTGTGCCAAGAACTTCATTGGAAAGACAGTTCATATTCAATCTACATTTTCTAAGTCATGTACAGCTATCAAAATATGGCTGCAATCCAAGGAAAGTACTTTCAAAATTAGATAAATATTAAATTGAAGAAAAAATAGATATCAAATATTACTGCCATAAAAGAAAAAATTATAGAAAGCATTAATCAATTTAGATAATGTTATTTCTTTTCATGTAATAAGAAAAATTAATACTAAATTTCATTGAATAATCAGTCATTTAAAAGAAATGACTTACAGAGATTAACAACATATCACATTGTCTCAATTAATTTATAAAGATACCCGGACAGAATTTTAAGGAATCTGTCTTCTGTTTAGTTTTAATTAACAAAATTTTTCGTGCGCATCTTTTTTTTTTTTAACTTTTTTCGCCTTGTGGGCACTAAGAGGGCCTCTTTTAGCAAGCCCATTATGAGTTCGGCCAGGTCCACAATGGGGAGACCNGTTGCCTGAGTTTATTACACTCTAATATTAATTTCATTTTTTACTTTCAATTTTCAAAGCATCTCATTAACTCTTTCTCTTTTTTTAATTTTTATATAAATCTTACATTTTTACACAACTCATCAAATTAACTAATTCTATGATATTTTTTATTTATATTATTTTACTTTATTGATTATTGTGATAGCAATGTAATCATTGTGATGGGCATTGCTAATGTAAATTAATATTTTAACATATGTATCATATATTCTAATGATTAACATATAAGTAATATAATATTTTTTCTCTTACATTTTTCTGATTATTTTAATAAATGTTTCTTTTCCCCCCTCTAAAATCGTGCTTACACTTTATATAATAGTTCCTTAAAATACAGTTTTTTAAAAAACAATGTCTGAAGTTTAGTTATACAATTAGAAATGCTGATTTATTTATTTAAAAAAAAAACTCTTTTGACGATTACGATGACGGAACGATGCATTCATCAAATGGTATCAGTAGATATAACAGCATTTCAAGAGTTGTAGCTAATAGTTGTTTACTAGTGTCGGAACCTTAAGCTCTCTTTTACTCTCTCTCTCTCTCTATTTCTCTCTAACTCACTTTCATATTATGGATATTTAAATATCAGTTTAGATGACGTTCTTGAATTTATTTGGAATTTAATTAAATTTTTCAAATATTCTTTTGTTAAATTATTTTAAGATATTTTGGATTTTTATTATTATAAGTTGGAAGATGGAATATTGTGCTCAATCAGAATTTTATGATTGAAAAAAAAAAAATAAAATACTTTCATATCAAAAGAGAAAGATGTAAGTTATATTAGAAAGTCTAATACTAAAACTTGTCAGGGTTGTAATCTCTTTGTCCTGGGCAGCTGTTGACAGTTTTATAATGTATAATAATAATACGACGATGCACTTGTTTACCTTCGACAAACGGCAATTTCTTTGCAGATATTTTTCCAACGTTTGATTTCTTAATAATTTGACAGGATCCAGTTTTTCTTACTTAATGTTTTTTGGCGAACAATAATCTGTTGAAATTTTGTAGAACGATAAAGCTAGGAACTGTGATAAAAGAGCTCAATTATAAGCATAAATTTTTACTATAAATATTAATTGAGGTCTCTCTACCTTTACTAATTGTACTTTTATTTTGATTGTGAAAAAAAAAACTTATGTATTTCTAATGTGTATTTGTAAATTGTCATAAGTAAAAAAAGAGAGACCAAACTTAAGATTTTTATAACAAATTAAGTTTTAATGTAAAAATTTTTAGAAATGTTAACAAATTCACACTGTGTAAATTTAAGCAAAATAAGTAAATATCCTATTGACGTGCTATATATTTAAGTATATTTTATTTGAACATCAATATACGAATTTTATTTTATTATACACATTACCGTATTTTTTAATGAATCTTTAAAAAAAAATTGTTTTTAATAAAGCTATTCTTTTTGTTAAAATTGTGAAAGGAAGCGTTATTCTTCGTCGGATCTAATATCTAATTTGTTCGTTAACGAGTAGAGCTATAAAATACAGAAAATTTTACCATCTTTTCGTAAAAATATATCCTATTGTATCGTAAGTTTGAAATAGTTTCTTGAAAATATTTGTTACAGTAGTAACTGTCTCTATCCATTACTGAGTTTCATACTGTATTAACAAATCAGCTGTGACCAAGTAAGAGATAACTCATAAAAAATCTCTTGAAATTTTAATTTTTTTATTAGTTATAATAATAATAATAATATCTGCTAAAGTAAATGTTATTTATCTTGAATTTTCGGTTAATTTTTTAAATTAAAAATTGAGTGCCTGCACATAATTGCTTCCAACAGATTACTGGCCAACTAATCTCTTTCCCAATGCCTTGTTTTGCTACATTGGGGTTGTAAATAGTGTCAATTTGTACAAAAAAAAATTTGTGTTAATGTCAACATTTCAGATAATCCATGACAAAATTGAGCCATGGAGTTAATATGTACAGATGGTAGAATAATAATGTTTATATTTGTGGTGTCTTTGGTACTAACATTTGAGAATTATATCTGATGGAATTGCTCCGAAAGTATGGACATAATCTCTCTCTTCATCACAAAACTGTATGGATGTGATTTCATATATATTTTTTTTTCCAGCATTGTTAAATTTTTTCGTTTCTTTTTTGTATCTGTTGCCGGTTAAGAAAAAAAAACAATGGACGATATATTTAAAAAAAAAGAAAATGTATCATCATAGCAGTGTGTGATAATGACAAGTGATGTTGTGTCTAACCAAAGAACAAAAATTTTCCCTTAATCTGTTGATAATATTAAATGAATTGCAATGAGAATGACTGAAATTTTGCTGAATGTCTCTAATAAATTTATATCATAAAAAGTACGTATCGAAATGTTGTCATTATTCATATATATTATTTACATTTTATAGTAAAATATATAGAGCTAAATGTTCCAAATACTAATATAAAACTGATTATGATAACATGAACCGAAATCATTTATATCTTAGAATAGACTGAATTTAGATTACACATAACTAGACAATTGATTCGGATTAATAACAATAATTAGTCTGATATTGTTCACATGTAAAGAATAATACAATACAGTGGCGTACAAGGAACCATACAAGATTTCATCATCCATAACATAACAGTGAAAAAATTTACTGCAGCAATGTTTCTAATGATTACGCCATTTTGTTTGAAAACTTGAAGGTTTATCTGGTAAAATAGCACAGTGTGTACAGTACATTGCCATCAATGGACAGTTGTGTGTTTGTTACAAAGGAGGCATGAATGTAGCAGTATTGAAAGAAAAGCTAGATCAAGAGGTAAATGTGTGTGCCATGCCAGAATAGGATACTAAAGTGTCTGTCTTCGAGAATATATTTGTATTGCTGGTTCTTCTGGAAGCGGGGAGAGCAAACGTAAAATTAAATGTAGGAACTGCATGACCTTGCCTAGCGTGGGTTTTTAAAGCCTGTCGTTCATGTATGAAGCCATTGGTAACGAGTAAAATGCAGACATCTCGATTAAAGAGCTTGCGGACTGAAGCCTCAATATGTGGGATTCTGTTGTGTTTTCAGATGAATCCAAATTTAACCTTTGGAGATCTGACAGCAAAAACTAAGTTAAGCGTAAAAAAAGGCAAAGTCTGTACCAGGGATTGCTTGATGAAGACAGTAAAGTTACTGTGAGTCAAATGATATGGAGGTAAAGGTGTCGGCAGACCATATTTTATAAATGGGTCGCCCAATGTAATGCTACAAAAACACGTTATCTGCCAAACTAATTTCAATAATCAAGTTACACTATCTTGACACAAAATCCTGCATCCTCCGGGATTACTGCGTGCCACCGCGCTGTCGTGGTAATCTATATATGGTTTGTTAGCACTATTGTCTCGTAAACTAGCATGCAAGTTGTTTAGATAAAGCAAATTTTATAATAAATTCGGATCAGATGCCTAATCTAATCAGGTTAGTCATAACCTCATCGCTTTGAGAACTGCTGGAACGTATAAATAAATAGCATTTTTGCTTGTTTAATTTATTTTCTTTACACACGAGGATTGCATTCGAATATTTTACAAAGATTTTTACAATCCTACAACCTAAATCTACGTCATACTTCCGCTCTGTGTACGAGATTTCGTTGGTGGAAGTGTTTAAAATTTGCATACAGATACGCTGGATTATACGAAGTCGGTTACTGAGCGTGATCGGTGGTATAATAATGATTGCCTTTTCATTTATTTTTTCGTGGATTTTGTGCGAGATGATTGATGTTTTGGCGCATTTGCACAACTGTAGACTTTGTTCTGTTATTGCTTGAGGAATAAAAGGAATTGGACTCGTACGAGAGGACTTCTTCGAATGTGAAATTCGCTGTGAAAATTGGTCTTTTGCCTTCCTGTAGCAAGTAATAGGAAGCAATCCTTGAAGCCGCAAGTGGATCTGGAGCATCCTGTTTATAGTTGTAAGTTTTGCTTGCCTTTTTTTTTTATTCGTAGTTTAAGTTTAGTCCACGCGACTATCCCGGCTTGGAGTAGCCCATTTTCACCATTCGTGGAGTATACAGGAAATCCTCGTTAGTTCGAAATTCGGGTGACGAATTACTCGCGACATCGAATTATTCTAGATTTATATATTTCTGTATTACATGCCAAATGCCAAGTGGTTCAAAAAGTAGCCTACAGCACTACAAATATCTCAATCTGTTATTCGTAGCCCAATCTTGCATTATCGAAACCCAGCCGTATTTTATGAGATAAGAGGGGGGGAAAAAAAGGGTAGTCCGTGGGTAAGGTGACACCTAAAAAATGTGTTGTTGTAAAGGCAAAGCCGTGTTGTCTATGTTCGTACCCTAGATAATTGAAGATGTAGAACCGACCAGTCTGGTTTGCCACTCGTTATGGTCCCATCACGATAAAAATGTTTGAAGACGGAGCAAACACGAGAGGATTTTCGGAGAAGACGCAGTTACGGAATTTCTGGGGGTCGAAAAATCCCCAGGAAATTTTTCGGGAGGCCCCGTCCCTTACCATCCGGCCGCCTTATTATGGGCCCGGCCGAACTCATAACGGGCTCGCTAAAAGAGGCCCTCTTAGTGCCCACAGGGCATAAAGAGTTCAAATAAAAAAAGGTAAATGTGTTGTTAGGTAAACAAGATGGCGGCACTTCCGGTCGCCATCTTGTTTTTGTGGACGTAGCGTCCACAAAAACAAGATGGCGAACAGCGCAAATACTAACAAAACCGTATTTTAAAGAAAGAAATTTGCACTCACAATTAACATAATTTTTTTCTCTTCAATTTATTCGAACTAGAACAGGGTGATTCTGCAAAATCTTTAGCGACTACATCTTGTTTTATCTTACTCGACACGTTTTTCCCGTACTTTTAACACACGTTTTGTCTTTCTTCCTCTTTGGATTTTCAGATTTCATGGGGATTGCTTTTGGGGCAGAAGGCGCAGTATCTGGCACAACAGAAGGCACAATTCCATCAACAACCCACCCTGTTCCTTTCAAAATCCTCCCTTTTTTTCGTTTTTCCTTTTATTCACAACAGTTTCATCAGTCTTTCCGGGTCCACCAACTTTCATTTGAGAGAAATTAATACAAGGAAATCATCATAACGTGTCGTATGAAGTTTTCCCAGTCGACAGCCGTATGATAGCTCGCGCCCACAGCCAACAGGGTCATGCTCAACGTGCGCACTATGCAAATTACATACCAAACGAAGGAAAAAAGTAGTTTCCCGTGAAATTTTCCCGAATTTACCTTTAAAAGTTCTAAGGGAGATGCCTTCCGGAAGGTCTTTTTTTTTTTTTAAAGGGTAACTGGTCCCTATTCGGGCGTTACGGACGTGGAGAAAACCCGGAAAACTCCACGCGGCCATCCTGTCCGAGCCAGGCGCGAATCCACGACCGAAATTTGGGTGTTCTGGGAACGAAACCGCTTGACACCGATGGGTCCTTATGATAATTTTTACTTTCTCTGCTGTTACACGGAGGGAAAGTATGGATATCCGGCAAAAATGATTCCCCCATATTTTTACATTCTTGTACATTGAATGCCTAGAAATGCAAAAACTTCGAAGATAATTTCTGTATGTATAGATGTTAGTGTATGTGTGGGGGCACGATTTTTTTCACCCTCTTTGAAGCTTAATAACTCCTGTGCTTTTGGGAGGTTTGTGTATTAGGGGATTGATGCTATTAAATTTTAATGGTTAAAAGGTCGAAGGGATGGGAGATAATGGGGGAGGGTCGTGTGTATCTCCAGTAAGGTCGGACTTATTGACATTTACAATTTTTTTTATAAAACTCTAGCCACTTTGCCGGGAGGACGAAATGTTTGCTAAGAATTGGCAGCACTTTTCGATTTAATGTCAGTTTCCAAGAACCTGTCTACAGTGTTGAATGGACACTTGATTGTGTGTACTATACGTACACGCAGCAAAAAATATTATAATTATTATATAATATATATAAGTTTTTGCAGTTTTATTTTGGTATTGTTCTACTGTGGTAAATTTTCTTGGAAATTTCCACACTCGTCCATACAAAACGGGTAACTGTGATACGAAATGTGTGCTTAAATATCATTTTGGTTATAGAAAAATAGAATATTGGACAATTTTTTAAAAATGGTAGGTGTTTGTAAAAACGTGTGTATGTCACTGAGGACAAACATCTGATTTTCGCACCAGTGAATCGATGTTCTATTTAATGATAGTGTATATTTCTACTCTTACTTTTAATGAGAAATTATCTAAAATTTTCATCAAATAATACAGTGTCGGTTTTTACTCTCCTGTCGGTTTCGCGTGCGTGTGTTCTACGCTATTGCCTGTTATTTTGTCTTAAGTCCCGATTGATATTTCAAAACTCTTCTTAGAATAACATTAATGTGTGGTGAGAGGCCGGATCAATGCAAAAGCAAAGATTGGTACCGAGCTTCCATAGATAATCAATTTTTTTTAAAAAGGGTGTTTTTTTAACGACCCGATTTAATTGAACGTATTTACAACTTGGTCTGGTGTAAGTTTTGTTGTTGCTGCTGATGTATTTGAAACTAGGAATTCTCTGTGGATTGTGAAACTAAGAATTCTCAGATTCAAGGGCAACGAGGGTAGTTCGTTGCAAATTACAAGTTACTTCTTGTGTTGAGTTGTAAACTGCGCGAATTTACGCTAAAGATCATCCAATCATATAGTTTCGGCTAGAACGTCAGATTAGAGTGGTTTTAATCCAACATATTAGTTTATTATTTAGAAATGTATTATAATTTTATATTTAAATATTAATTTAACAAGTCTTAAACCATTGGTTCTCAACAGAGATACTAAACATTTCACGGAGGAATGTAAAGAATTGGGGTCCGGAACTGCCATGAAGACCATTGGTGATATAACGGAATCGCACTAATTTACAAAGAAAATAAATGTTTATATCCTAATATTTTATACAAATTAATTCTATGTCCTAATTGAAAATCCAATAACAAGAAAGACGTGGTTGGGGAAAATAAAATTTATATGACGAAAGTAAAGTGGGAGATGTACTAGAGACGGAAGTCCCGTGATGGGTTCGATTCATTTGGAGAAAATGTGACTAATGCAAGTCCGAGACTACAGTGATGTCTTGTGGACACGTAGAGAAATTCGGCACTCCCATCGAGATTCAACAGGGCCGTTCAGAGCTCGTACAGGCCAGAGAAAAATCTTCAGCTTCCCCACCCTCGACTGTCCCGAGATTCGGGCACAATAAAGACAATTTCTGGATTAGTACGAAAATTGAAAATAAATTCCCCAGCTTTGGTTAGTTATGGCAACGCAACACTTGGGCGATCTGCCTAGGGGATGCCTTCCGGGAGGTCTTTTTAAGAGAAACAGGCCCCCTATTTAGGCGTTACAGGCGTGGAGAAAACCCGGAAAACTCCACGTGGCCAGTCTGTCCGAGCGAGGGGGGAACCCACGACCGAACTCCCGGCGTTCAGGGAACGAAGACCGCTTGGCCACTGGTGGGCCTCCCAGCTTTGGGACGGCCAAACGATTCTTTTTTATTTTCCCGGCTGTTATACATAAGAGGCAAACTATGGCGATCGATCGAAAAATGACCTCCAACCCAAGATTTCTTTTTTCATTTTTGGATTTGGGGACCTTGAAACATTGAGAAATGGGGAAAATTCGGGGTTTTTCTCTGTATGTATGGACGTTAGTGTGTATGGTACAATTTTATTCACCTTGTTTGAAGCTTAACTACTGTACTGTGCTTTTTGTCGAAAATTTCGGAAATTTTGCAGGGTTGTTTGTGTTTCAGGAGTTGATGGTGTTCAATTTTGGTGAGTACCGGTCGAGGGGAGAGAGATAATGGGGTGGTGTGTATCTCC